>NW_015505466.1:539872-557654 GCF_001515645.1 Sinocyclocheilus grahami | reverse complement strand
CCCATGTGGATTTACACAAACTGAGAAAGTCAAAAAGTGTTACTTTGTGCCCCACTCTCCCCTACCTCTGTAAATAATTACAATATAAATTCACGTCTTGCGCATTTTAATGCCATTTGACTACGACAACGCGTGAATGCTGCCTGAACAAGAAACTTCCTTACTGAAGTGAAAGTGTTGACTGGTGTCACTATCTCGCGAACGCGCCGGCGGATCTCCACCAAATTCGGGGTATTCCTGCAGCTCGAGGAGCCCTTTAGAACGCCACCCTCCGCGCGTCGGTAGCCCCCCGGGATCGCTAGATCGGGCGAATTTAACCACCCGTAACTCCGGAACCCCGGGGGCTATCGACGCGGGGGTGGTCTCATTCGAAAGAGGGCCTCGAGACGTACACTCGATTCGCGTATGAGAGGGTTCCTTGAACTGAAGAGATCCCCCGAATTTGGTGCGGCTTAGCCACGCCGTTACAGAGATATGGCCGTTCAAAGTTTCAATGGTTTTCCATAGACTTAAAGCTTTAAAGCGTTTCATCCAGGTCGCCAGTAGCAAACAATGGAGCGTGCTCTGCTGGACAAACTAAGTAATTACACCATTTCAAGCATTTTATCTGCATTATATGTTCTGTAAAAAAAAAATTCATATCGGCAGCATGTTCGCCGATACCGATAATATCGGCAAAACGATATATCGGTCGGGCTCTACTCAAAACACCTGCAAAGGTTTCCTGAGCCTTCAAAATGGTCTCCCAGTTTGGTTCACTAGGCTACACAATCATGGGGAAGACTGCTGATCTGACAGTTGTCCAGAAGACAATCATTGACACCCTTCACAAGGAGGGTAAGCCACAAACATTCATTGCCAAAGAAGCTGGCTGTTCACAGAGTGCTGTATCCAAGCATGTTAACAGAAAGTTGAGAGGAAGGAAAAAGTGTGGAAGAAAAAGATGCACAACCAACCGAGAGAACCACAGCCTTATGAGGATTGTCAAGCAAAATCGATTCAAGAATTTGAGTGAACTTCACAAGGAATGGACTGAGGCTGGAGTCAAGGCATCAAGAGCCACCACACACAGACATGTCAAGGAATTTGGCTACAGTTGTCGTATTCCTATTGTTAAGCCACTCCTGAACCACAGACAACATCAGAGGCGTCTTACCTGGGCTAAGGAGAAGAAGAACTGGACTGTTGCCCAGTAGTCCAAAGTCCTCTTTTCAGATGAGAGCAAGTTTTGTATTTCATTTGGAAACCAAGGTCCTAGAGTCTGGAGGAAGGGTGGAGAAGCTCATAGCCCAAGTTGCTTGAAGTCCAGTGTTAAGTTTCCACAGTCTGTGATGATTTGGGGTGCAATGTCATCTGCTGGTGTTGGTCCATTGTGTTTTTTGAAAACCAACGTCACTGCACCCGTTTACCAGAACTTTTGGAGCACTTCATGCTTCCTCCTGCTGACCAGCTTTTTGAAGATTTTCCAGCAGGATTTGGCACCTGCCCACACTGCCAAAAGCACCAAAAGTTGGTTAAATGACCATGGTGTTGGTGTGCTTGACTGGCCAGCAAACTCACCAGACCTGAACCCCATAGAGAATCTATGGGGTATTGTCAAGAGGAAAATGAGAAACAAGAGACCAAAAAATGCAGATGAGCTGAAGGCCACTGTCAAAGAAACCTGGGCTTCCATACCACATCAGCAGTGCCACAAACTGATCACCTCCATGCCACGTCGAATTGAGGCAGTAATTAAAGCAAAAGAAGCCCTTTGTTGAGATAGTGAATTGGTGGGTTTTTGTTAAATGTGACCCAAAATCATCACAATTAAAAGAACCAAAGACTTAAACTACTTCAGTCTGTGTGCATTGAATTTATTTAATACACAAGTTTCACAATTTGAGTTGAATTACTGAAATAAATGACCTTTTCCATGACATTCTAATTTATTAAGATGCACCTGTATACCTTGAGTATTAAAGAGGCTCAAGTTCATCACTGAGAGCATCTCACATTATTGCATTATTGTCAACAATTATTTTTCATTGTCAACATTACTTCTTGGTGATGTCAGCAGAGCATTAGAGTTTAAGGAATGTTTTGAATGGAAAAAATAACATGCACTGATGAATCATGTAGCATGAGGAACATGTAAAAAGGGTATGTTGTGATTTCATGTTGACTTTAAACATAATGCTTGACTTGAAATGGCTATTTACTACATGATTAAGAAATCTTACATTGATTCTTGTGGTTTCTCACTTCCTTGGAGAAAGCTGTTGATTCTTTATAAAGAAATTAAGACGACAAACATGTTCATATAGCCAGAGCACTGTATTGTAGTATGACATAAAAAAAAAAAAAAAAGAGTCAAAGGTCTCAAATATCTTCTATAATACTCACTTAGAGCTCTCTGCTGCTTCCCGTAACTCCTGATCCAGTCTAGAGAGGCAAAGATAAACTTATTATTCATTATATTTTAGCTCAAAAACATTTTTTACATTTCATTAAAAAAAATTAGAATATCAAAAACTAAGACTAGAAAAAATAGAAAAAAATAACACTTTACTCTGATTTTATATTCAAAAATTATACAATTCAATAATTATGTTTACTTATACATCACTTAAATATTTTAGATTATAGGGGTTTGGTAGACAAAAAAGATTGAGGACTCCTGGTAAAGCCATCTAACGTTGCTGTTCACCCCAGTGTTTTAAATGTCTGTTCCCATAGAAACATGTCTTCACAGGTTTTAAATGATTGAGTCACAACTCCTGTACAGATTCTCATAAGCACCTCTTCGTCTCGCTCTCACAGTATGTGTGCAGCTGATCAGTGCCTTGATGCTTCCTTTGCTTACTCTTGTACTGCACAGAGCAGTGCCTAAAATAGTTTGCCATACATTTATAAGTCAGTTAAACATGTGGCTCACCTGATGATGCACTCAGGTATGTGGACGTACTCCATTGGGATGAGCTCCTTCAGTTCTGCTAAGCTGTTCACATACTTGATCTTACTGCTGAACTTTGAGCTGGAAAACATTTATAAATCAATTTTATTTAGTTTACTGTTGTTGTTGTTGTTATTATTATTATTATTATTATAGAATGAACTTACCATTTACAATACCATTATTTTTATTTATTTATTTAATTTTTTGCTTACCAAGGCTGCATTTATTTGATCAGATATACAGTAGAAAAAAATAATACTGTGAAACAGTATTACAAATAAAAATAACTATTTTCCATTTTTAATACATTAAAAAGGCAAAGCAGCCATTTATTTATTTAAACTGTGATTTACTGTAATAATATTAAAGTGCCCCTATTATGGATTTTTGAAAATTACCTTTCATGCAGTGTGTAACACAGCTCTAAATGAATGAAAAAATCCTGGCAAGTTTTAAATCTGAAAGTGCACCGTGTATAAAGTTATTGTCTCTCAAAAGAAAGAGTCGACTCTGAATCATTGAAACGAGTCGTTTGTAAAACGAATCGCAAGCCGTTTCATGTTGACATCAACATGAAACATTAGCATATTGCCCGCCCACTTGTTGGTCTTTTCGGGTTGGTCTGAATCAAAATGCAAATTCATTTTTTGCCACTAGGTGCAGCTTTTGGAGCGATAAAAATAGCAGTAACGCTGTACACACTGTGCTCACAAATGCTGCTTTATCAGGCATTACAGGCATGATGAAATGAAAATGAGACCAATCGGACCAATCACAGCAGATCAAGTAAAGGAGGGGTTTGGAAAAATGAATCGTTAAACGAGTAAGAGAAGTAAATAAGTATCGCTTTTTATTTCTCCTCTTTCCTACTACTTGTTTCACGTCTGTTTAAGTTTTTATAACCATTTCTTACTATGTGCAAGTAAGTTGTTGTTTTTTAGCATGTAAGTTTGGTAAGTTATTTTTGAGGATTACTGAAACTACTGTCGTTTGATTTGTATTATTTGTATTTGTTATTTATTTTAATTTTAGTTACATTATGTCTGAATTTATTATGTCTGTAAAGGTCTTTTATTAAGTTTTTAGTTTTATTTAATTTGAGTTATTTTAATACTTCAACAAACTAAATGGAAATGAAATAATATATATATTGAATTTATAAATGTATATGTACATATACAGTATATATGTGTGTGGTTGTAAATACACATATGTAGTTGTTTTTTTGGTGTTTGGCTTAGTGTTATGTTAGAATCATTATTATACTCTTATACCTTTTGTTCTTTAATATTTTGAATAGTTTTTCGCTTTATTTTTTGTTTTTCATTTAAATGTTAAGTTTTGAAATTTTGTTGTATGCATTTGTCATTTTTATTTAATTTCTTTATATTTAAAATGTGTATAGGTAGTATTTATAAAGTTTTAGCTTTTAGTTTTGGATCTGGCTTTAGTTGTTTTAATACTACAATTGATTGCTTCTGTTGTCCTCATTTGGAAGTCGCTTTGGATAAAAGCGTCTGCTAAATGACTAAATAAAATAAATAAAAATAAACGAATCGTTTGGGAGTCATTGAGCAAATAGGTAAAAATAAATGCATATTATAAGCCAATGAAAGTGTTTTTTGACCTGGCATGCATGTCAACCTGTTTTTGGGGACTCCCAAAACCAAAATATGAACCTCTCATTTCCCATAATAGGAGCACTTTAAGTAAATCAATCAATCAATCCTTTCACTATACCTGATAAACGGTTTCGTGATGGCTAGAACTGTCCTAATGAACCATGATGGGTGAACAATGATGAAAGATTTTAAGTTCTTTCTGAGCCTGAAAAAGTGTAAACAACAACATTAGTCTTCTTTTTTTAAATATACTGTATATATTGTGTATTTCATGTTCAGCAGGTATATATTCACCTCCTATCAATCATCTGGTAGCATCTCTTGAGCCAGTTGAGGCCAGGCATCCTCCGGTGTGGAGTGGCTCCATTCAAGTACACAATCATGTAATCCTCTGCTACCATGAGCTCTAGTGTACTGATAACATACCTGAGGAGGAATTCACATTTATTTAGTGATTTGTTCTCAGTATAGCTAATATGATTCTATTTTAGGTCAGGATGAACAAGCCTCATATAATAGTTTGACTGAACTCACAAGAAGAGGTTCTCCATGATCTCGTGATAGTCCTCTCTGTCACTGTCAGGGAGGAAGCATGCAGCAAATACAATGATGGCATTTGCGTCATTGCCATAGTACCCTGTGGGTAAAGAAAAAAAAAAACAGATTTAAAGGATCACGTAAATTATAATGGAATAAAATGCCACTTAGGTGTACTTAATGCGAGTACACTTTCATGACTGTTTATTAACACACTTATGGCGCTTTTCCACTGCATGGCACGGCACGGTACGGTTCACTTTTGGGGGGTTTTCCACTGGGTACAGTACCTGGTACTTTTTTTAGTACCACCTCGGTTGGGGTTTCAAGCGAACCGTACCGTTACCAAAACGTGATGTGTAAACTCTGCTGATCACGGATTGGCCGGAGAGAATCGTCACTACCTGAACTTGCGACACAAACACAAAAGAACTGCTAGATTTAAATCAGCACAGCCAGCGAAGGATCGAACGCAACTGTTTTGAACCAGCACACCTTTTTTTAACAACCAAAAAGTGGCTGTTCCCCCTGTTGAGGAAGTACAGACGTTCCTCTCGTTGATAGCAGAGGAGCGGATCCAGCGAGAGCTTGGTGGGGCGACGCGGAATGAAAAAGTTTTTTAGGAGTCGCGGCAGTAGAGGCGGCGCAACTATAACGACATGTGAATAATCCCGCCCACTCTAAGCGGTTCTGAACTGCAGTGGAAACACAAATCGAGCCGTACCGAGCCGAGTCGTACCACGCAGTGGAAAAGCGCCATTATTTTGATGTGTTGACTAACATGTTAAAGCACAAGTATTATAACTGTGCTATGTTTAAAAAAGTTAACTTTAAATGTACTAAATTACCATTATAAATGTGTAATGTGTTTTAATAGATATTAAAGTATATTTTAATATATGATAAACAGTACAATTTAACCATATTTCAAAGACAACAAATTACAAAACTATGAAATATTCACTTTTATTTATTTAGAAAATGCTTTTATCCAAAGCAACTTACAAATGAGGAATACATCAAGCGACTTACTGTAGCATAAGGGAACAATAAGTCTTAGCAATACAAAATTTCATAAGTCCAAAATAAGTAGGTCAAAAAGCACTCTTAAGTTCAACTAATTGCATTTAATATACAGTGGCATGCAAAAGTTTGGGAACCCCTTGCATAATCTGTGAAAATGTGAATAATTTTAACAAAATAAGCGAGATCATACAAAATGCATGTTATTTTTTATTTAGTACTGTCCTGAGTAAGATATTTTACATAAAAGATGTTTACACATAGTCCACAAGACAAAAAAATAGCTGAAATTATTAAAATAACTTCAAAAGTTTGAGAACCCTTGGTTCTTAATACTGTGTGTGGTTACCTGGATGGTCTACGACTGTTTTCTTGTTTTGTGATGGTTGTTCATGAGTCCCTTGTTTGTTCTGAACAGTTAAACTGAGCCCTGTTTCTTCAGAAAAATCCTCCATGTCCTGCAGATTCTTAAGTTTTCCAGCATCTTTTGCATATTTGAACCCTTTCCAGCAGTGACTGTATGATTTTTTGAGATCCATCTTTTCACACTGAGGACAATTGAGGGACTCAAACACAACTATTAAAAAAGGTTCAAACATTCACTGATGCTCCAGAAGGAAACACAATGCATTAAGAGCTGGGGGGGGGAAACTTTTGAACAGGATGAAGATGTCCAAATTTGTCTTATTTTGTTGAAATATAATTTTTTCCCATTTAGTACTGCCCATCGGAAGCAACAGAAGATACTTGCATGTTTCCCAGAAGACAAATTAAGTACAATTTACCTTGATCTTCAAATTCAAAAAGTTTTCACCCCCCGGCTCTTAATGCATTGTGTTTCCTAGTGTATGCGAGTCCCTCAATTGTCCTCAGTGTGAAAAGATGGATCTCAAAATCATACAGTCACTGCTGGAAAGGGTTCAAATATGCAAAAGATGCTGGAAAACTGAAGAATCTGCAGGACATGGAGGATTTTTCTGAAGAAACAGGGCTCAGTTTAACTGTTCAGAACAAACAAGGGACTCATGAACAACCATCACAAAACAAGAAAACAGTCGTAGATCATCCAGGTAACCACACACAGTATTAAGAACCAAGGGTTCCCAAATTATTGAAGGGGGTTATTTTAATAATTTCAGCTTTTTTTTTTTTTTTGGTCTAGTGGACTATTTGTAATCATCTTTTATGTAAAATATATTACTCAGGACAGTACTAAATAAAAAATAACATGCATTTTGTAAGATCTCGCTTATTTTGTTAAAATTATTCACATTTTCACAGATTCTGCAAGGGGTTCCCAAACTTTCGCATGCCACTGTAAATTGAAACTATAATACAGTTTAATTTAATTGTAAATAATCCAAGTGGCTTAAAACATTGTTCAATTCACACGTAAGTATATTATTTTAAATTGTATTTCGTTGTTATAAGTATGTAATAACTTAAGTATGTAGTATTTATGTAATAAGTACTCTTTTTCAAAGTATGCTGAAGTGTTAAAACCACACAACCACAATGATGCTTCCAATGAAAATATTTCGGGCACGTGTACAGGACCACAAATAAATGCAAATGCTGAAAGTATAAGCCCTTAACCATAACCTTTAAACATTACACGTTAATGTAATACTGATTTGATAGAATCGCTGGAAGCACTTTATTTTTCAGTCCTGTTCTGCGTGTACATACTATGTAGCGATTGCAATAACTGGGTAATAACTAGGATCCTGACTAGGTAATAACTAACCCTGAACCTACCCCTAAACCTAAACTGAACCCATATAGGTACTATGTACTAGCCGGTACTTTCTTGGCTAAGTACACTGCAAGTGCACATACTGTAAAATAAAGTGTAACCAAATCACCTACCAATCTTTTCTGTGCAAACAATCCACAAGTGGACGATTAAGGCATTACAGCTCAAATATCAAACATTTTATTTAAAGGTCCATGTAAGTCCCTCAACAACATAGGAGCTTCACAAATACTCCATTGTAGTTGCCCCATAAACTTCCATTGTAGGAACATACATGCATTTCTACGCATGTCTTTGCACAATAAGAAAAGAGTCTCTGTGTGAACTAGGGCTGGGTATCGATTCAGATGTCCCGATTCTATTTGATTCTCGATTTTTTTATTACATTCAGTGAATATAGTTTTAATACAAATGCTATTGATATTTCTAAAAAATTAACAGTAAACATCAGTTTACACATGGTGGATTAATAAAAAGAAATTAAGAACCACATGCCTGTATTTTAAACCTATATTTTTTGTATGGGTCCTTTTTTAAACAATAATAGGGCCCTAGAAAATGTTCTTAATTTTTCTGGTAATCAGATGAAGGCATAAAACATTAATTTAATTTATCCTAATCAAATGAAAATTAAACCCTTTTATTTTTTGGCAAACAAAGTGCTGCACAACAGAGGTTTACTGTTAAAATTAAAAAGAAAACAGATGTGATTATTCCTTTAAAAATGAGATGACATTCGTGTTCATATCATCATATAGTGAGACGGCAGAAGCTGAATACACCGCGAGCGTCATCCGCGCTTTAGTATGTGTACAAAACAGTGCGCCGCGCCATCCGCCATTCATTCATTGCGGAAATCATGGCGCCTTATGTGTGATGTCAAATGCTTCCGCAGATTTATAGTATTATTATAGCATTTCACCTGAGCATTGAGAATCACGCGTATGGCCATGATAAGTGCTGAATGAATGACAGGCTTTCTGTTGTAATATCGCGCAAGGTAAATAAGAGTGACATCTAGTGGAGAAGACTAATGATAAGATTCACGTTAATCAGATCTTGTTTTAAATGTGTGCTGAAATAAATCCCGGAAAAGATCGATTCGCGGCTTTTGAGAATCGATATCGAATCGACGTCATTTTAAAAAACGATTAATCGAAAAATCAATTTTTTTGCCCAGCCCTAGTGTGAACCAGTCTTTTTACTTTACATTTAACCCAAAAAATTATTTTACATTTTCTTTGAAATATTCTTTTAACATACCTCCATGGGATATGACTTTTTGGTAAGGTTCAATGCTCTTCATGTTGATGCGGTGTTCTTGCTCTCCAATGATGACGGTTCTCCAGAGTTTGGAATCCTGCCGCTCCTCCTGAGCACTGTATGTGGGAATGGGCTCAACTGTTTCTTTAACAGAATCACTCTGGGATGCTTGAGGCTCTGAAAAAAATGTATAAATCTCTTAATAAATAATAAATCTCTTTTTTATATTAAACAATTGTTTACAAGTTTTTATGTCCTACCTTCCCAGTCTATTTCATGGTCAGTATAATCTGCTTCGTCAGGGGTGTCCAGATCATCCACATTGATGTCCAGGTCATCTGGTGTGTCGAACAGGTCATCCTCACTTTGGTCTAACGATAGACTTATACGAGGAGCCGACAGCTTCTTCCTCTGAGAGGCCACGCCCCCTTGGCCCTGCAGGGGCAGGGAGGTGGGTGGAGCTAGTGGATTCAACAGACAATCAATAAACATTTAGAAAATGATGCATCTGTTTGTCATGCTATTTTAGAATGGTTTATTTGAATATTGTTCCAGGATTGACAGTTTCAGGAATGTGCCCAAACTTGACTAAATCATGTTAAGCCTAATAAGAATGTGTAGAAGAAGAGAATGTTACTTTATACCTCGGATTCATAACAGCTTCACTGTTCTGTCAGTTTGAAGTAGTCTTTGTAAAGGTATTCAATCGTCTTGTGATATTTTGAGGCATATTCTAGAGTGTCAGTGTTTTTCAGTCTCACCTGGTCTACCCTCTGCCCCCTCAAAACTCATCTTGTGTTCATGAGTCTGGTCCATCCCCTCATCGCCAGAAGGGGAACTATGAGAATCAAATTTATAGCCACCGTCGTCATCATCATCATCATCATCATCACTGCACTCAAATCTCATGTCAGGGAATATTAAAATTCTTCCTTCTTCATATTATTATTATTATACTGTAAATGGAGTACTTTCAGTACTTTCATATAGACTTCTAGTTAAATGTATTTTACAAACAAATAATTACAAAATAGCAATAATAAAAATTATAATAATATTTAATATATAACATAATAATACAATTATTATTATAAACATTATTTTACATTTTCACTTTCACATAGACTTCTAGTCAAATGTGCAATAACAACAACCAACAACAACATCATCATCATTATTATTATTGTTATGGAGTTCTTTCATTACTTTCACAATTCACATAGACTACAGTTATGTAGCGTCTGGACCACTCAAACACACAATATATATTTTGTTAGCTAGATTTAACAAATACTCTGAATGTGCTTTACAAACAAATAATTTAAAATAGCAATAATAATAATAATAAATTATGGATAAGAGATTAATGGATAAGAGAATAATGGATAAGAGAATAAGAATAAGAATATATTATGCTGTTGAACTTTACAGGTTTTACAGATTTAAAATTAGAGCTACAAAACAAGGACTCACAGACAAAAGGCTTTTTCAAATGAGCTTCAAGCAGAGTAGATGCACTTAAAAGGTTAGTTCACCCAAAAATGAAAATTAGCCCACAAATTACTCACCCTCAAGTCATCCTAGGTGTGTATGACTTTCTTCTTTCAGAGTTATATAAAAAATGGTCTTTGATCTTTCAAGCTTAATGCCACTCAGCGGGTGTTGCATGCATCTATCCAAAATAAGTTAAATAAAAAGCGCCCATCCATAAAAAAAGGGTCTCACACGGTAAGGTTAATGTAAATCAAGAAATATAAGGGAAAATGTATATTATGATGCTTTCCATTTCATGTTTTCCACTACTGTTAGCTTTTCCGCAGTTCTACAGTACCACAGTGTCATTAAACAATATATTTTAAATATCTAAATTAAAATGAGGTCATAACCATTCATACTCAAATTGCATAGCCTATAGTGTGGTCACTATGCTTTATACTGTAAACAGAGCTTTGTGCTGGAAGGTGATCATTTGCCTGATCACCCATAAAAATTCACTGCTTTGAATCTGCCCCGTCAATGTGTCCATAAAAGAGATTACACCTAAACCACAAGATAAAATATACTGAAAGCTCTGTTGTTTCCTGCTCTATTACGATTTGTCATGTTCTATGATTTAAGATCTCCACAGTGTTGAGAGAACCGAAAACAGTGTTGTGTGTTGAGCTACTCACCCGCTTTCTGTTGCAAGTTTCTGTTGCAAGGAAGCAATGGGAGGTGCTCTTTGACCTCTTACTCAGAAAGTGTTTGGTCCAATGTTCATTGCTACAGCAACTGTGCCACACCTGACATAACTAAGTGTAAATTTATAAATCACAACTGGAGTTACAGATTCACTCATTAGCCCTGTCGAACAATTTCAGTGCTCAAACACACACATACACACATTTAAATCTTCTTCTTTTTTTCAGTTAAAATCATATAATCATAATTGCATACAAAAATTTTAGGACTTAATATAGAAAACATTAACATTATGCACATGAACAGACTTCTGGTAGAAAAAGAAAGGAATCTTTCTGGTGTCTCCACTAGGCTTTTTATCTAGCGTACCCAGAATCTATTTCCTACATTATTTCTTTTGTCCACTTTTGTTACTAACAATGTATAAATAATACAAGAAGTTCTGCGTTAACACCAGCTGAGTTGCCATGTGATCACAGAAGATCAAAGCAATTGACAAAAAAAAATTAAAAAAATTTTTTTTTTAAAAACTCACTGATAAGATTTTCTTTAGTAAGGATGTAAAAGTAGCACAAAAAATATACATACAGTATATATATATTCCGAACTTTTATCTTATGATGTTTGTGATGTATTGATGCAACAAAATTGTATTTTTTTTCTGTCAATTTTCAGTCAAATTTCAGTTTTTAAAAATGCTTTTCAAAAAGTGGAATTGCATGTTTTGGCACGTATATGAAAAAATAAATCACTGCTTGACAGAATTAAATGTTAAAATGCATTTGATATGCAGTCTGTTTTATTTTGACTCACTAAACACACAACTGTATTGCATCTGCTGCAAAAATAAATAACGTTTTAATGACATGCTAAAGTGTCACACGTCAATTTAGCTTCTACCTAAAGAATCACACAAGAAGCTGTGACTTTCCATACAGTAGTCACACTAGAAATTGTAACTGTACATACAGTAAATATCTACAAACATGTCATTTTGAGAGTGTAAAGACTTGAAACTATCTGTACTGAAGTATCATTCTTGTATCCACGTCAGTGTTGGAGAGACTATTTGAATAGCAAAGACAGTGGCTACAATTGATTTGCATGGATTCAAAGTCTGTCTTTTATGCCAGCCTGTCTTAATTCATATTTCATTCAAATCTTGAAAAATGCCCTCATGAAGGAGAAAAAGCCCCTGAAAATCCATTCCAGAGGATAAATAATGTCCCTAATAACAAAGCTAAATGGACAGTTCACCCCAAAATGAAAATGCTGCTATCATTTACTCACCCTCATATTTTTCCAAACCGGTATGACTTTCTCTCTTCTGCAAAACGCAAAATTAGACATTTCTTTTTGGGTGGACAATCCTTTTAATATCCGCCAATGCAGGTAGGCTACATGCTAAGTTCACAGAATGCACTTTGCCATAATCCCAGTACTCACACACAGAGATCACATTAATATTTTCACTGAATCAGAGGTCAGTGTAGCCATATATGGAAAAGTACTTTTGTCATTTAACCCAAGTTAAAGTCGGATAGGTTGTTCCGCAGAATGGTGTCCTTCACTGCTTCAAAAACAAAGCGGATATTTTCAGTGTCGGTTGCACAGGTGGAATGTGCATAGATGCGTTTATGTGTGTCTGAGTTCTGCTCCTCATACATACTCAAGATGAACTTCATTGCAGCATCTGCGTCATTTTTAGGGCCTGTGGAATGAGCAGATAACATAGATTTAATAATTTCAGTGGAGTTCAGTAGTTAGCAAAAAACACTTTAGCAGTGTTGGGGAGAAACTACTAACTGCATTTTTTTTTTTTTTTTTTTGACGTATGAAACTTTTGGTTGGGTAGATTTTAATGGATGGACAAAAATTATGAAAGAATATTAAACGTTTTAATTTGTGATGAACCGAAGTCTTATGGGTTTGTAAAATATATACAGGTATTCATTATAATGACTTGTACAAATGACATGTATTAATATTTTTTAATCAATAAACAGCATAAAATACAATTAGTCAGAGGGTGTGGCTTTTTCATACAATAGCACTGTCTCACTGTACTAACTGTTTCAGTTTTTAACATTTTTATACCTGAAACAATTGATAAATCTGCCAGTTTTTAAGACAAATTATCTATGAAAACAAGCCTTATGCTGTGTTGCTTCTCATGTAAATGTATGTTGTTTCAATGAAAAACAAGACAAAAATGCTTAAGCTGCGGTTTTGGCACTCCAACCTTTGTATTGTGGAAAATAGTCTGCAAGATGTGACTTTGATATCTTCTCCTTCAGGATATCTGTTTTATTGAGGAAGAGGATGATAGAGGACTCCTGGAACCAGGGGTAGGAGACGATTGTCTTAAAAAGTGCCTTACTCTCCTCCATGCGGTTCTGGGGAGGTATAAAATCACATCAACAGAATGAACAACTTCATCATCTATGATGTAATGATGCTAAATCTCAATAACCCAGAAAAGCTACTAAGACAATACAAGGAAGTGACTAACCTCATTTGCACACTCATATAGGGCCTGGTCGTACTCGCTCAGAGCCACCAGAAAGATGATGGAAGTAACGTTTTCAAAACAATGGATCCACTTCCGTCTTTCTGACTTTTGGCCTCCAACATCAACCATTCTACAAAAAGAAGAGGTTTTGAATTATAAAATGGGTCACAGTCAGTCATCCATCTTCACACCACCATACAGCATAATTAAGAGTTACCTGAATATGACTGTCTGGAGGTCAAAGATGTACTCAATGATGCCTGTGGTTGGAATTCGGACTCTCAGAATATCCTGAACAGTCGGCAAGTAAAAGGATGCAGATATTCTGTCAATGTCATCGAGGTAACTAGTAAACAGAAAAAATAAATAAAACAGACTTTGAGAAACCACGAAAATTCCTTTTTAGTTATTTGTCCAAAACCCTAAGTGGCCACCAAAATTCACCAAACACAAAATAAAGTTTCAAATTTCAATTTCATATGATAAAGTTATACATATTTTTAATTAATATATCATGCAATATGTCATAAATATTTGTATTTTCTGTAGTAAAACACTTGATTGTGTGCTGAGGTAAAAAGAGTCTTCTGTTGCATACATTTCTCAGTTCATGAATTCCCTGAATCAAACCAATGAGCAGGGATTTGCACTAAGGTCTGATTTTTCTTCTAATTTACAGTTTACTTCTAAATTGAAAGTAGAGCTCTTAAAAAAAGTACTATTACACAGTGACAGTATAAGTTGGTAATAAAATTTCTATATACTGTATACACACATTGTCATTCAAAAGTTTGGGATCTGTAAGGTTTGTAATGTTTTTTTTGAAAGACGTTTCTAATGCTCGTCATGGCTGTATCAAAAAATAGACAAAAAAAGTAATTTTGTGAAATATTATTGCAATTTAAAAGAACAATTTTATTATACTTTAAAATATAATTTATTCCTGTAAAGCAAAGCTGAATTTTCAGCATCATTACTCCAGTCTTTAGTGTCACATGATCCTTCAATAATCATTCTAATATGTTGAAATATAATCAATGTTGGAAACAATTGTGCTGCTTAACATTTTTTGGGACCTGTGATACTTTTTTCAGGATTCTTTGATAAGTAAAAAGTTAAAAAGCACACCATTTATTCAAAATAGAAATTTTGTGTTACAATATACACTACTACAGCCACAGCCATATCACCCTGCAGCCCAAGACTGGTCGCCCACTGAAGCTAAGCAGGGTTGAGCCTGGTCAGTACCTGGATGGGAGACCTCCTGGGAAAACTATAGGTTGCTGATGGAAGAGGTGTTAGTGAGGCCAGCAGGGGGTGCTCACCCTGTGGTCTGTGTGGGTCCTAACACCCCAGTGTAGTGATGGGGACACTATACTGTCAAAAACCACCGTCTTTCAGATGAGACGTTAAACTGAGGTCCTGACTCTCTGTGGCCATTAAAAATCCCATGGCACTTCTCGTAAAGAATAGGGGTGTAACCCCGGTGTCCTGGCCAAATTGCCCCCCTGGCCCTTGTCAATCATGGCCTCCTAATAATCCCCAACCACTTGATTGGCTCTATGACTCTCTCCTCTCCACCTGTAGCTGGTGTGTGGTGATGTAACCACACACCAGTTTTTATTTATCAAAGAATCAAAGAAAAAAGTATCACATGTTCCAAAAAATGATTAGCACAGCAGTTTCAACACTGATAATAAATCAGCATATTAGAATGATTTATGAAGAATTATGTGACACTGAAGATTGGAGTAATGGCAGATGAAAATTCAGTGCTGCATCACAGAAATAAAAAGTAAAGTATATTAAATATATATTGTAGCGTCTGGACCAATCCAACACACTATATATTCTCTTTTTATATAACAAATACTCTGTAACCTCAGTTAACAAGCCATAAGAGGACCCATGAACCCTTCCCCCCGGAATGCGTAACACCCCAAGTAGAACAGGCCTCTTTGTTGCATGGCAACCAACGCTGATATCACTGAGTTTATTGGCCAAAAGTATGTAAAGCAGGGAAAATCCCTGCATGTCCCAAGGAAAGGCAGAGTAGAAATGGACTGTGTTCTAGTTAATTCATAGGAAAACCGTTATTTGAATTTAAAGTTTTATATATATATAAATATATATATATATATTAGGGCTGTCAAACGATTAATCGCGATTAATCTCACCGAAAATAAAAGTTTTTGTTTATATAATATATAATATATGAGTGTGTACTTTGTGTTTATTTATTATGTATACATAAATGCAAACACATGCATGTATATAAGTACATATTTACTTCCAAACATGCCATACTTGTCCCATATTTTTTTAATTGTACTAATTGTGTAATGAACTTTATCATTTCACATGTTTGCTGAGGCCCGTAGAGTCTGCGGTGTAGTTCTTGGGTGGCCGCCAATTCTCTAAGCATTACACGGTCTGATCTTGGGGTGAATTTGCTGAGAAGTACACTCCTGGGAGGATTGGTGTCTGTTTTGAATGTCTTCCACTTGTGAACAATCTTCCTCACTGTAGAATGATGGACTTCAGATTGTCGGGAAATGGCCATGTCACTCTTCCCAGATTGATGGCAGCAACAATTGCTTCTTTAAGATTATTGCTGATGTCTTAACTCCTTGGAATTGAGTTAACACACACCTGAAGGCTCCAGACCAGCAAACCGCCAAAACTTCTACTTTTACAGAGGTGCACACACTTGCTGATGATCAGATAATCAAAGGCATTTGATTAGCAGTGCCTGGCTGCTACTTAGTAAGTAAATTTTATTTATAGAGCACATTTAAATTCAGCTTACACTGACCAAAGTGCTGTACAAAACAATCATAAAATACAGTAAAGTATAAAATAAAATACAAATTTAAATCCAAGATAACAATACTAATCCATAAATTAAAAATCAGGAAAGGCCATAGAATAAAGATGCGTTTTAAGTCTAGACTTAAAAACCGAAATATATATATATTATTTATTTATTCATTTAAGTGACAACATGACGTGTAGGCCAAGTATGGTAACCTATACCATTGATCGCGGAACGAACCAAAAGAAGGGGGGGCCGGAGGGAGGGGTTGGTTGGTTGCAGAACTAAATAATACATACATAGCATGTAACATAGGCTATAAACAGTACAGTACAGTACAGTAATATTCACATGCCATAGTATGCAATGATTACCATACTCAGATACAACCATATTAACTTATTCCAAAAAAATACAAAGAACACACACACATTGCATTATCATGCTGCCCTATTGAAAATGTGGTATACAGTATAATACAATAGTACTTTTTGTCAGTGTGAAAAATTAAATCTTCAGTGCACTTACTATTTGGTCGAGTCCGACAACTGGAACTCTCTCCTGCGTTCAAAGCATTTCTGCAGACCTTGGTCTTTCCACACACTCTTGATGGCTTCAGCATTTTTAGGCTCCAGTGACAGTACTGTTTCGGGGATCACACTGTTAAGCATTGCAGCATGTGTCTACAACACACACAGATAAGATTTTAGTTATGAGGAGAGAGCTAAGATATTTAAAGGGGTCATATGATGAGATTTCAATTTTTCCTTTCTCTTTGGAGTGTTACAAGCTCTTGGTGCATAAAGAAGATCTGTAAAGTTGCAAAGAATAAAGTCTCAAATCCAAAGAGATATTCTTTATGAAAGTTAAGAGTCAACCACACCTACCTAAAACGGCTCGTTCTAACACGCCCCCACATGTCTACGTCACGATGTGGGAGATTTGCATAACGCCGCCTAAATGTTCACGCAAAGAAAGAAGGCGTAACTTTGATTCTCGCTGTAGTATTGCTGCCGCCATGTCGAGACGCTGTGTGTTTCGTTGTGAAAGCTAAACTACTTTGTTTGGTCTTCCAAAAGAGGACGATATCCGCTTCGTCATGCCTAGAGCTGATCCGTGTGCTGGTCGCTGAGGA
>NW_015505466.1:499293-539862 GCF_001515645.1 Sinocyclocheilus grahami | reverse complement strand
CGGGATCGGCTTTCACCGTGGACGAAGTGGAGTCCAGCCCGGGGTAGTCACATGTGGTTGCCGCAAGCCCGCCAGACGCTCCTTCGTTGAATCCGCCGGTCGCGCCGTTCTCAAGCCCGCTGGCCGCCGCTCACTCTAGCCCGCCGTGTGTTTTGTTGTGAAAGTGAAACTACTTTGTTTGGTCTTCCAAAAGAGGACGATATCCGCTTCGTCATGCCTAGAGCTGATCCGTGCTGGTCGCTGAGGAAATACATCAACTTCGCTCTGTGGACTGCCGGGATCGGCTTTCACCGTGGACGAAGTGGAGTCCAGCCCGGGGTAGTCACATGTGGTTGCCGCAAGCCCGCCAGACGCTCCTTCGTTGAATCCGCCGGTCGCGCCGTTCTCAAGCCCGCTGGCCGCCGCTCACTCTAGCCCGCCGTGTGTTTTGTTGTGAAAGTGAAACTACTTTGTATGTGCTCCAAACAGCATTAGGGTGAGTATATAATGACAGATTCTTCTTTGCATGAATATTCACTTTAATACCAAAGGTAAAGCTTCAAAGACCACTGCAGTATTGCTGCAGCTTTTTTCCCATCTCAGTTCTCAACTTGGCCTTATAATGACTGATTACATTGATCTGACATTTTTTTCTTACTTCCTTCATGTAGACAATGTTCCTGTTCTGGTAGAATCTGAAGGTGCTGTATATGTTATTAAGCTGAAAAATGATAGGCCTACTAGAGCTACATTTGAATTGGTCTCATAAATCCTGAAGTTTGCATTATTGATTCCGATCTGATTCTAATAATCATCTCTCAGCCACAGTTTATGCTTATTTTTGGAAACACACAGAGACCTGACAAAAGACACCTAGTATGGATTTTCTAATTTGCGTGTTTGCTTTAGGATATGAACATTGTGATTGTGTGATCAGAATGGTCTGGGTGTGAATGGTTTGAATATGATTTGTTTTAATATGAAACCATAGTTAAACAACTATATTTAGAAACTATCATTTAACAAAGTAGTCTATACACTACAATACAATTACTTGTTTAATAACTTGTAAATGAGATTGTTGTGATAAGTATTGCTGATTATTGATGAATGTTTTATTTTTGTGTCTCTCTTTGTGGTCAAGTCACCTTTATTTACAGTATATAGCGCTTTTAACAATACAGATTGTGTCAAAGCAGCTCTACAGTATTAAACAGGAAAATAGTGTGTCGATAATGCCAAAGGACAATAGTAAACAGTCAAATTCTCAGTTAAAGTCTGTTCACCATTGATTCAGTGATGTCTTGGTCCAGCTCAGTTCAGTTCAAATAATATCTGTGCAATCAAGTCGACGATCATAAAAAGCGTATTTTGCTTCAAAACTGAATAGTAGAGAAAACCACACAGAAGACCAAACTCAGTCTCTTGAGTTTGATAACAAGTAACCAAGAATGATGCCACATGCACCCACACAAAAATTATTTTGACATTGCAGTGCTGGATGTAAATGATTGTATCTATTACATGCCAGACAGGTCTGACAATCAGCAGTTTTGCTAAAAGGGGGGAGACTTTTATCATGGTAAAAACAAGGAAACACATAGCCTAAGCTCAATCATCTGTTCTTCTATTAAACTGGCATTGACTCCACTGATTAGAAACAAACTTAACCTAAAATATAGTGTAAAATGCATAAGTACATATCAAGGAAAACATAAACGAACTGAAACACATAAATAACTGCTTATGTTCGATATGATGCAAGTACACGTATAGGACATGATGGAGCTGATCCTATCAGTAGATCCTACCATAGGAATTCACACATTGTTCCTGTTTGTATGTTTTTTGCAAATATCTTGACATGCTTACTTGCATTTTAGTTTCATTAAGAACAGAAAAATAATGCTGTGCTGTGTGAGAATGAATGACTTTCCATTGATATCCTTTTGCATAGATTTGCATGTGACCGCTAACAGTCAGAGGAAACGTCATCTAAACATTTGAAGTGTGAATACTGTGAGCCGTATAATTATTGTATAAAAGCTTTAGTGCATATCATCTGGCAATTTAACTGTTTTATATTTTAGTGTCAATAAATGACTGATGCTGAACAACTTATTTACACTGACCATTACAAATGTTCAGGTGTCACTAAAAAAATAGAAATCTACATAGCTAAAATAAAACAAACAAACAAAAATGAAAAGTACATACCTGTACAAAAGTTTCAGTTGTCGGGATGAATCCCGCTTGTCCATCTTAAGCTGTCTCTCAATTTCTTGGTGAATCCTGATGCTTTCTCTGTCTTCACCCGACAAGCAGCAGTCCCCCATCCTGAGCAGCTTGAACCTTCTCCAGGACTTTGCAGTTAACACGTTCATCAATCACTCACCAATGTTAAAACCCTGTCTTCAAAAATCCTATTGAAACATGCCTACCTCAGGACTAGCCTGATGTACTGTAATTTACAGGTAAAGTTTCTTCCTTGTTCAATGGATGGGGTGGGTTGTGTCACATAAGGCATTAGTTTCCTTTTTCCTCTGCACCAGTCTCAATTGCTCACAAACAGGAAAAATCATGAACAGAGGAACTGAAGAATGCCATTTTAAAATTGTAAATTGTGTAACATTCTCCTGTGGAACACACACTTTTTGAAGAATGTTTAATCCAACAGTTTTGGTACCCATTGACTTCCACTGTATCAACGAACAAACAAACAAATAAGAAAGAAAGAAAGAAAGAAAGAACCAATCTTTAAAAATCTCTCTCTTTTTTATGTTCCACAGAAGAAAGAATGTTGTACAGTTTTGGCATCGCATGAGGGTGAGTAATTTAACCTGGAATATTATTTTCTTCGTGTGCACCTTGTCCAGGACTGGAGATCATGATGCATACACTCTTAAAAATAAAGGTGCTTCAAAAGGTTCTTCAAGCGATGCCATAGAAGAACCATTTTTGTTTCCACAAAGAACCATTCAGTCAAAGGTTCTTTAAAAACCATCTCTTTCTTACCTTTTTATAATCTGAAGAACCTTCTTTCACCACAAAGAACCATTTGTGAAACAGAAAGGTTCTTCAGATGTTAAAGGTTCTTTATGGAACCATTTAGACAAAAAGGTTCTTCTATGGCATCCTGAAGCACCTTTATTTTTAAGAGTGTACAAGGAACTTATTATAGCATTACACCTCTTGCTCAAAATGCCACTAAACAAAACTGGGTTGTTGACTGATTTTAGAGGGGTTTTGGGCACTTTTTAGATGGTCAGATTGATCCCAGCTAAACACCAGCTTGGCCAGGCTGGGAGACCAGCCTAAACTAGCTTAAAGCAACTAAGACCAGCAGCCTAGACTGGTTTAAGAGGGGGGGGGGTTTCAGCAGGGCAAAATTAACATTTTAAGAACTTTTATCACATTTGAAACTGCCAGGGGCAGAGAAGATACTATAGCATACCAGACGGTTATTCGTGAATGTGAATAGAGTTCATGTCCTCATTTAATCATTTCAGTCAATGAGCTTAAACCACTTGCTTGGCCAAGGATGTGCAAATGTCACCCAGACGATCAGCTTGCACATCCAAATGTAATGATGATCCAAATGTAGTGATGTAAAAATGCATCAGTGTGATAATATTTAAAAATACTGATTATGAAATTTAGCAATCGATTATAATGCATTAATTATGCCTAAAGTGTTAACAGCCCATTACATGTGCTCTAACAACAAAATAAGAGCTGTGGGAACAAGTGCGCTCTTTATTAAGAAGGTTAAAACACACAATAACTTTATTTTTTAAATATTGTTTTAAACAGCATTTTCATCATCATCATTTTTTTTAGGTAGTGAAACTTGCTGGAAATCAACATTCTGGACATCCAGGACCAAAATATATAATATGCTAAATGCATAAATAAAGCATTTTCTTTTCATTTGTAATATACTGTATATCAAACCTGCAGCTAAACCTTTTTTTTTATATATAGTTTTGTATTATATATTACATTTATTTCATTCAACCATATTTTGAAAATAACAATGACATGTACGTACCAAAAATTATCAAGTTATAAATGAATGAATAAATTAATATAAATAAATTGATGAATAAATATTAAACATATACATTAGCAGACCTTCTGTTGATAAAAGTGGCATTCATTTGTTATGTCATTACAGCTAAAATAGCTTTAAATACATTTTGTGAGTTAACTGCATGTCACATTATTATGCTTCAGTCAGGCTTGGAATTGCATGAGGATGAGTAACAAAGAAAAAAATTAAATGTTAACATTTTGAATAAACAAGTTTGTTGCTGTAGCACAGAATTCCATGCTACGTTACACATGTGGAATATTTCTCTCATTACATCTCCCAAAATGAAAATTTAAGGAACAAAATGTATGTGCATGTGATTATGTTTTCTGATAGAAACAGACTGGCTCATCTAGTATACAATGCTACGAGTGACACTGTTCGCCACAAACATGCAGGAAAACAAACCTGCTAAATATTTATTTATTGCCAATGAGGAAAATATATACCTAAAGCAATACAAAATACAATTTCATGGCTATTAAGAGATATCTGTGGCAGTTACAGGTGCTTCAGAAAATGATACTGGTTTCTGTGTTTTAAAGCAGTAGATGGTTTTGTAAAGAACTAGAAAATAAAAACGGCCGAACAAAATTCTGCTGTGGCGTCTGACTGTATATTTAAGAGTGTAAGGTGTCTTGTGTCACAGCACACTTATGCAACGTTTTTGAGATGGAATGAGGAAGTAGGAACAAAAACAGGCTATTAAATTGCATAAATAGCAGCTCCAGACCAGTACAGAACATATTAAACTATTAAACTTAAGTATAGATATAGATATTAATAAGTTTAATAGTTGTCTCTGAAAATATACAATGGATTCCAAGCCAAGTTTATCATGCACAATAGTAAAAAAAAATAAAGATTCTAATAAAATGGATTTAAAATATCAAGACAAATAAGAAGAGAAGAATAAATAATATGATGCAGTATATCAGGAGGACTCATCACAGTTCTCATTCAGTAAATGCACAGTGAAATGTGTTTTGATCTTGAGTTAGTCCTGATGATATGAATGGTCTGCTTATATTCAGTGAACATACAGTATATCTGCCATGTGTGAAGTCCTTAGGCCATTGAGGTCATAGGTCATGTATAAAGGATCCAAGCATTATGTTATTGCAGTGAGCATCTAAGCAGGCATAAGCCACACTGAACAACTGAATCATTACGCACATTTATGAACCAACACACAGATCAGGTAGATGCAATTCAGTTAAAGAGTTTGACTTTTTTAAACTTTCAGACTCAGATATTTTGTTTTTCAAAGTTAACACTTTTTCTTAATTTTCAATAATACAATGTGCTATCTTATTTTCCGTTTGTAAAATGTTTTGCCTAAAATCTTTCTTAAAAACAAATGCCACTTGGTTTGATATTTTATTTATTGCAGTGACATTTATGCAATTTTCCAAGTGTCCACATACTTTTATGGCCCACTGTATGAGTTTTATGTTTTTTTTTTACATTTGGACAGCAAATATTATATACTGCTCTCTAAAATAGCAGATTTTATTCCAACAACAACAAAAAAACTTTCCAGTGATAACCCAAAATTCAGCACTATGTAAACCATGTCAGCTTCACCCCCCAACTATCTTATTTTCCGTTTGTAAAATGTTTTGCCTAAAATCTTTCTTAAAAACAAATGCCACTTGGTTTGATATTTTATTTATTGCAGTGACATTTATGCAATTTTCCAAGTGTCCACATACTTTTATGGCCCACTGTATGAGTTTTATGGGTTTTTTTACATTTGGACAGCAAATATTATATACTGCTCTCTAAAATAGCAGATTTTATTCCAACAACAACAAAAAAACTTTCCAGTGATAACCCAAAATTCAGCACTATGTAAACCATGTCAGCTTCACCCCCCAAAAAAGTTTCAGAGGATCACAACAGAAATTTGGTCCTTTACTCTTGGCTCAACACAAAACATTCATTTGTTTGACACGCTTCTAATCACATGAAACTCTTTACAAATCTGTACCGTCTTTAAAAACAACTGCAAATATTGACCAAAGCTTTATTACACCACACTTACCACACTGTCAGGTCAGTACAACACCAGTAAGAGCATCATTGCCTCACTGAGAACATCTGTTGGGTAATTTATTATGAAAAAATCTAAACGTATGCAAGTGTTACAGAAAATCTCTGAATGGCACATTTGTAGTTTAAGATTAGGATGCACAGGAATCGGCTCTCTTGGCACATCATTCAGACTTGATGTAACAGAACACCGGTGATCTTAATGAATCAGGTCATGAACAGCAGATGTACAAGAATACAAGAAATACATACGAAGAGCTGGTATGGTATAACAACAAATGATACTGGCAAGGGCAACTTATTGCCTGTGGTATGATTATTAGTATGGCAATATATAAAACAATCACATTAGAAGAACTTTGGCACTTTTAATGTAAATGTTCATGTAAAACTAACTGTTATCTATTCTTCATCAATGCATGTGCCTTGGAAATGAGAAAAGACCCTTATAAAATACAATACCATATAAGTACTTTCATTGCTTTCTAAAGACCTCACCACACGGAATAATTCATATGTCCAAGTTGCAGAAATCTACATAACATTTATAGCAAACAGCTCAATGAATACAACTTGAAAACCAAAAATAACCTGCTACAGAATAAACCTTAATAGAAAGTTCAATAACAATGTATTTCATTAAAATGGAATAATACCATTCAAGTTGAACTCTGTGAAGTAGCTCAGAGGTGCAAATAAATAATGACGAAGCAGTGAGCGGCTTGTGTTACAGATAAAAAAACCGTGTGTGTCCAAATTCAGAGCAGAATCAGCGGACTGCTCGAACAGTTAAAGCAGACTTTAGTGGATCACAGCATTACGGCAGACTTTAGCTGCAGACTGACGAGTCTTTTAACTGGGCAAGACAATGACAAAACCATAACCGGCCGTTGTTCAGACTAGATTGTATTCCTTCAGTGTGAGCTGCAAGATGGTGTCCTTGACAGCAGCGAACACGAATCGGATGTTTTCTGTGTCAGTGGCGCAGGTGAAATGAGAGTAAATGATTTTTTCGGAGTCTGGATTCAGGTCGACAAACATCTTCAGGATGAATTCCCGTGCTGCTTGAGCGTCTCTCTGGGGTCCTAAGAGAGAAGAAATAGATCGATTTTGGTTAACTAATCAGAGCTTTTACTTAAAATAACTTGGAACCTGAAGTATGAACAATAATACAGCAATGCTTTTGCAGCACCATGGAAAGACCATCAGTCCAATAAACGCATCATGACTGACCATCTTTTTCAAATCTCACAGAATAATCTGGAAAAACAACATATCACAATCTTTTTAATCTTACCATCATATTCAGGAAAGTAATCTACAAGGTGTGAAAACATTATTTTCTCTTCCAAAAGGTCTTTCTTGTTCAGAAAAAGAATAACGGATGAATTCTGGAACCAGGGGTATGTTATTATCGTCCTAAACAATGCTTTGCTTTCCTCCATTCGATTCTGTGAGGGAAAATAACACATCAGGGCCATTTCAGTGGTTATTTTAGTCCTGCTTTACTACAGCAATCAACACTAACATTTAATTCACCGCTTCTGACAATTTCAGAAAAAAATTACATTCAACATTCAAACACTGCTAAAGTGAGCACAGCTTGCCATTTAAAGTTAAGAATGAAAAGAATAGTTCATTATCTACGGATCCAAGTCAGTCAGAGACTGTTTTTATGGGTTCATTTTAATTACAAATAAAAATTTCATAGAGTTTCATTTAATGACTATAAAAATGTCAAGCGGTATTAAGTAAAATAATATTAAATGCGTTATCCAAAATGTGTTATTTAAAACACAAAATTATAATATTTCTGGCTTTGTTTCGTCACGTCAAAAAGGTCTCCTGCGTGTTTGTTAATCCACAATGATTTCTGAGGATATATATATATATGATAACACTTTATTTCGATAGTCCACTTTAGACATTCTACTAACTATAAGTAACTTTGCAACTACATGTCAACTAGCAGTTAGTAGAGTATTAGTAGACTGTCTGCTTAATATCTTCTAACACTTTCTTTGTCAACATTCTACTAACCCTAAACCTACCCTAAGTCTACTCTGAGAGTTAGTAGACATGTAGTTGCAAATTAATGAGAATTAGTTGACATGTAATTACAAAGTTACTTATAGTTAGTAGAATGTCTAAAGTGGACTATCGAAATAAAGTGTAACCATATATATTTATGGTATTAATATTTTAATACTGCTTCATTAGTTTTTATCAAAAAAAAATATTTGATAAGATTATGCCACACAGTTAAAAGTTTTTCCCGCAAGAAATGTAGTACACTTTTAACAAGACATTTTTCTTTGCTAAAATCGTGATTGTAGGATTGTATACCCCACTAAATAAATACATTTTTCTGTGCATGTGCATCAAGGCATCACGCAAAATCGAAATTCTGCAAACATTTACAGTGGTTAGTAACAACTTTGGCTCCCTCTGCTGGTAGTTCATTTACCTCATTGTCAGACTCAACCAGAACTTGGTCATATTCACTGAGTGCTACCAGGAACATGATGGAGGTGACGTTTTCAAAGCAGTGGATCCACTTCCGCCTTTCTGAGCGCTGCCCCCCTACATCTACCATCCTGGTGGAAGAGGACAAGTCATCAGATTGAAAGGTCATACACTTACAATCTGGCATCTGAGCACTGGGTTGAACTGTATGAACTGAGCATTTTGTATCAATGTGGTACTAGATGAACAAGAAGAGTAAGTATAAAGAGAAGATGTACCTGAATATGACACTCTGTAGGTCAAAGGGGTATTCAATGATCCCTGTTGTGGGCACTCTGACCCTGAGCACATCTTGCTGGGTGGGAACATAGGAAGGGTTGGCAATGCGATCCAGTGAATTTAGATAACTGTGGACAAACAGTGAACATTTCACAGTTCTGAAGCATCTCTTTGATTCGTTGGGTGAAACCAGAGTTACATTTTACCTCAAAATAAGAATGAACAAATGTACTTCTGGATACAGGAAGCATATTTTTTTGTAACATTAGGTTTTTTTTGCATTGTGATAATATTTTCAAGCTTTTTGATTAGTAATATGCATTGCTAAGAACTTCATTTGGACAACTTTAAAGGAGATTTTCTCAATATTTAGATTTTCACCCTCAGATTCCAGATTTTCAAATAGTTGTATGTCGGCCAAATATTATCATATCCTAACAAACCATACATCAATGGAAAGCTTATTTATTCAGCTTTGAGATTATGTATAAATCTTAATTTCAAAAAATGGACCCTTATGACTGGTTTTGTGGTCCAGGGTCACATATATATTAGTATATACAGTGGGTACGGAAAGTTGTGCCACATCTGCCCTAATCTAATAGTATTGGTGATTACCAAAATCATTTTTTTTGAATGTTTTTGTAATCAGTTAATCCACACCATCATGTGTAAGCTCTTTAGTCACAGTAGTGTTTCTAATGCTAAAATATAATTATTGTTTGGATTTAATGTATTCAAAGATAGATCACAAAAAAGTTTCAAAAGCAAGTCTTTGGGAACAACTAGAAACTATTTGGAAGTCAATAACAACAGAAACATAAGGAAAAGGGAAAAGTGGAAATGGAAAAGTACATAAAAACAATGCCAGCAAGAATGCAAGCTGTTATCAAGGCCAAAGAAGGCCATACAAAATAAAAATAAGTTTTTTTTTTTTAATTATATGTGAAAAAAGGCTATTCTTTTGCTTCAGTTTGTTATTTGCCTAATAAATGACAATACAACTTTTAGTTTTAAACAGTTTTAATTTTTGACAGATTCCTAAATTATTTGTTTTCTCTCTTTATTATGACAGGGGGTCTAATAAATTTGTTAAGCACTGTATAGCAGCATTACATTTAATTGAAATTGTTTAAATCATGCAGGAAAAAATATATATATACAGTATATATATATTTTCACTACAGTAATGAAACTGATATTTTTGGAACTGGAGCAGGTGCTTGATTATCTTAATGATCCTAAAATGGGATTAATTTTCTTCATGGAAAATATAACCTGGTATTAATATTTTATTAATAATTTATCAGAGAATGCAAATGCAGATTCCCAAACTACTATTGGCAGGTATGACAGTCATATGGGTCCAGCTTACTGATTTATTAATGACAACAAATATAAATCCTAAGGCAACTGATTATGAAGATATAAAATAATCTAAACATTTCACATGGAAGCTCATAGTTACTTTGTATTATGACATGTTTGTTTAGCATTTAGTTACATCCGCAAAAACTCACTTTACGCACTGTTTGTCAGACATAAATTAAGAGGAAATATATTGCTCATAGAGAAAGTATTAACTTTGTAACAAATACTGACATAGCAAGTATAGTATAGAGCTACTAATATCAATTTGAATATCACGGCTCAGATCATTTGATCTTGGGTGAATTTGATGAAAAATTTTTTGATGAGAACTTGAGAGTGCAGACTTTGGTGTCTTGGCAAATCTGACCCGCAGTGTGAGACATTGTTAAGATATTTTCTAAAACTCTAGAAGACACATGTTAGATTATTTGACTTTTTTAAATGAGAAAAATCAGACACATTTAAAGCACATTAAAAGCCACATTTGTTCTGCATTTAATCTCACTGTTGTTTAAGAGAAGCCACATTAGAGCGATCTCATTGTGTTTCTTCTTTCTTATGGAAGGTGACAGACTTAAGATGCACTCACTATTTTGTGGAATCTGAGAGCTGGAATTCTCTCCTCCGGTCATAACACTCCTGAATTCCCGGGTCATTCCATAAACTCCTGACGGCATCTACATAGGGGTTGACGAACAAGAAGACCTTCTCTACATCTACTTCTCTGACAATGTTTGCATTGGCCTGTGAGGAGAAAAGTAATGCAATTAAAACAGTGTTAAAAGCCGATGCTTCAGCCAATGCAGTGTTGCCAAGTCCATGGTTTTCCAATGGAATTAGGCTACTTTTATAAAGCTGTCACAGGTTGTTTTTTTAGTCCGCAGATTGAGGCGAAATCCCCTGTCCCTGGTAAAGCATTTTTGATCGAGTGGAACACCCTGAAAGGAGATTTTGACAACCAGGAATGCGAATTAAAGTGATTTTGATTTTGTCATTTTTCCCCAGAACTCAATTGGGCTAGTTTTGAGTACCAGTTGGGCGAGTTTTGTTACACAGATCTGGCAACCCTGAGCCAATGGGACACAATCAACAGTAAACGTTGAGTCACGTCCTAGCCCACTTATACATAACCTGGTTACAACTTTATTGACCCATTTTACTCAAAACTCAAATTTGTTGAAGTTCTCCATCTCACTACACCTGACCCAATAAGACGGAACTTGATTGAGGCTGTGTTCCAAAATATTTCAACTACGCACAATGGAAAATAGGTTTGTCTTTGGGGGCGTCTACAAATGGGAAAAAAAAAACTAGATGGCACATTTCTGCAAGGCAGTAAAATGGTATAATTAATTTCATAGCTTGGAGGGGTAATTGTGTTTAAGCCTAGGCAACATGATTAGCCCAAAGTGATTTTATCTCTTTTAGGGTAGCCTATTTGACTCAATGTTTGACCTACAAAGTTGACCTGGCAAAGTTATCTGAGTGACACTTGATCTGACACACTGAGCCATGACTCTCATGCAGACAATGCAATTTGAGTCCAACTTGCAACATTCCCATGATTCTCCGAACTACAGAAGATGCAAAAAGATGCCACACTCTAACATTCATAGCACCAATAACATTCAGTCGCATCTATTTCTTTACTACTAAAGGTTTAGCTTGTGCTTTAAAAGTTCAGAGAAGACCTGTGACCAAGATAAAGAACGCATAACAAATCCATAGAAACAGATTAATAAGAGTGATTGGGTAAGGCAAATTACTGTACCTTATTATGTTCATATTTGTAGTGGATCTGGAGAGTATCCATTGCCCGTATCATGGCCTGCAACGATGTAAAGATGTTTTGGTAGACCAGCTTGGTAAAGCCTCTCCTGTCCTCTTCTGAGTAGCCTGAGCCATGAATGATTCTCATCTGTTTAATAAAGGTGCTTTTCCCACTCTCTCCAGTTCCTGAAAGCGGAAGCATGTGAATAGTGAAGGGTTAGCAGTGGGAAATCTGATTCAGTTTTAACTAAATGGTTGGTTTGGACCAGTGGTGGACAGTAACGGAGTAGTTTTACTTCGTTACTGTACTTAAGAACATTTTTCAAGTGTCTGTACTTTACTGGAGTAGTTTTATTTTGAGTAACTTTTACTTTTACTTCACTACATTCCAAAGCATAAGATCGTACTTTTTACTTTTTATATTTCATAAAAAAATATCGTTACTCCTTATAATATATCACGTACTCCGAGACGCAGAAGCGGTGTCTGATTCAAGAACGAATTGATTCTTTTCAATGAACCTTTTCAATCGGTTCGCAAATCGCACCAAACGATTCATTCACGAATTGGAATGATCCGATTGCAGCTGTTCTCGAGTCGACAACTCACTGATTCAAATGAACCGTTTAGTGCGAGTCTCCAGTGAACTGAATTCACAAGTAAGAACCGGGAGATCTTGTGAGCGCGAGCGAGTCTGATGCTGTTAAAAGTAAGTTACTAATGTCGAATTTTAGGATTAATTATTGTAACTGAAAATCATATTTAGGTCAAAACTGTCAGTTGTTTGTAAACTAAATCTGCTGTAAAGGGTGATCAGTTTAAGCCCACTGAAATGCTTGAATGCAGACACATTAAAGGGGTCATATGATGTTGCTAAAAAAAACATTATTTTGTGTATTTGGTGTAATGAAATGTGTTTATGCAGTTTAAAGTAAAAAAAAACATTATTTTCCACATACTGTACATTATTGTTTCTCCTCTATGCCCCGCCTTTCTGAAACGCCTTGATTTTTACAAAGCTCATCGGTCTGAAAAGCGTGGTGTGCTCTGATTGGCCAGCTATCCAGTGCGTTGTGATTGACCGAATGCCTCAAGCGTGTGACGGAAATGTTACTACCCTTACCATAATGTCAGGCCGTGTTGTTGTCAGGCCAGATTATAATGACTGTCTTATACTGTCTTTTTACGCGTTGCATCGCGCCGCGTAAACATAAAACTATGTCTGCACTGTGATCGGAGAAATGACAAACAACAAGCGCTACTCTACACTGCTCAAAACTCGCGTTTGAATCATCAGTGGCAAATCCTTTAAATGAAAACGTACTTACAGACTGTGAATCAGAACAGCCGGCATTGTAGTCTACTCTTCCAGGATCAGGAAACAGTCCTCCATAAAATGCGCTGCACCCAAATGAATATTTGGGTTGAACTGTTCTCGAACAGTGTTGAAAATACAACTTTGGGGGGGGGGGCCCTGCTTCGCACGGTGAAAGCCGATCTGGTGATCCACAGAGCGAAGTTGATGTATTTCCTCAGCGACCAGCATGGATCAGCTCCAGGCATGACGAAGGGGATATCGTCCTCTTTTGGAAGGCCAAACAGAGTAGTTTCGCTTTCACAACGAAACACACGGTGGGGGGGGGGGCCCTGCTTCGCACGGTGAAAGCCGATCTGGTGATCCACAGAGCGAAGTTGATGTATTTCCTCAGCGACCAGCATGGATCAGCTCCAGGCATGACGAAGGGGATATCGTCCTCTTTTGGAAGGCCAAACAGAGTAGTTTCGCTTTCACAACGAAACACACGGTGGGGGGGGGGGCCCTGCTTCGCACGGTGAAAGCCGATCTGGTGATCCACAGAGCGAAGTTGATGTATTTCCTCAGCGACCAGCATGGATCAGCTCCAGGCATGACGAAGGGGATATCGTCCTCTTTTGGAAGGCCAAACAGAGTAGTTTCGCTTTCACAACGAAACACACAGAGTCTCGGCATGGCGGCAGCAACAATACTTTATATTGTTATATAGAATAAAAGTTATGCCTTCTTTCTTTGCATGAACATTTGGGCGGCGTTATGCAAATCTTCCCACATAGTGACGTAGATATGTGGGGGCGTGTTAGAACGAGCCATTTTAGGAGGGCGTAGTTGACTCTTAACTTTTATAAAGAATAACTCTTTGGATTTGAGACTTTAGTCTTTGCAACTTTACAGATCTTCTTTATGCACCAAGAGCTTGTAACACTTCAAAGAGAAAGGAAAAATTGAAATTGCATCATATGACCCCTTTAACATCAGAGTCTCTATGTTTTAGGTCAAAAAACATTAAAATAACACAGATTAAATAAAATAACTCATGCACGTTCATCTTCCCCGCTACTGTAACATTAGCAGTTTTACTCAAATGCTATGCATTTAGTCCAGTGTACAGAGAAGCTTTTATTTCCCCCCAACTTTGAAGAGAAAGGTGTCTAGAAAGATCCATCTAAAATGGTAAAAATGCTTACAAACAGATGTACAAAACAAGCGCTAGCAAGATTTAACGGATCCCAATGTCAATGGAGTATAAACGGTCAATCCATCTTCTGAGGTTTTACGAATCTGAAAATCGGATTGAGAAAACTAGCACAAAAAATTCCCTCAGGAATTAATCCTTTTTCCCACCCTGAATATCCCCATTTATCAAATCAAAATAGACGTTCATCCTTTAAATAAAACTGTACTGATATTAAAACTTTAAGGAACTGAACTCAATATTTACACTTTCCCCAAAAAGTCTCATCATCAAGAAGACAAGATAATGGGACAATAAATTCATTGGCAAAAAAAACGAAAAAGAAAGCCCCCCCACAACTTAAGATTACATTCTGCATGTTGCACAGACGAAGCATGCAGCTCTGGTAAGGCCAACAGCGGACATCACAGATGGGCTCCCTCTACTTACGAAACAGTACAATCAATAATGGAAAAATCGTGTGCAGAAAGAAAATGTTAAAGAAATAAGAGGATCCACTTGCTTTTGAGAAAACTTTCCCCTCAAATATGTTGTCTAAAAAATATTGTTAGGAGAACTGGCAGGGAGCACATCTACCCAAGAAGCAGAGGAATGTAGGCTCTGAAAATAAGTTGAAGTGAATGGGTATGGCAGTTTGGCTTGGATCTCCACCCTCTAGAAGAACCGACCAGAGTACTGCTTCACGCTGAAAGAGGAAACGACACAGTTGAGACCACAGAAGAAAATCTCATCGTGCTGGGACAGTTCAGCCAGCGGCCAAATTATTTCGAATCTGGACATGCCGTTACAATAAACAATACAAAACAAACTGTATATATATATATATATAGTATCATAATAAAGAAAATGCAGTACTAACAAAGCATGAGTACATCTAGTTTATAATACACCGTGTAGAAAAGATAATTCAACAAGTTGATTTATTTATGAGAGCATTTTAAGGTTGATTTCCTGACTATTTGCATATTTGAGGTTTACTCATAAGAGCATGCAACAGGCATTAGTCAACATGAAATAGCATTACTACTAACCCATTTTATTTTATACTTTAGTTATTTATTTATTTTAAGAGTAAAATTAAGAAGCTCAAATTAGATATGGTATTAGCTCAAAACCTACTAGTTGATTAATACAGTTGAATAGTTTTTCTTCATCTTTTGTTTTGATATTTTAGCAGCAAAGCATTAACTTAAAAGCTACAATCTAAACTGTATACTCCCTAAGAAATGCATCCGATTTAAAAAACTAGCCTAATTATACCCAGCTTCCTTAAGTCAGTTTTAAAAATATGTATCTCAATATGAATAATGGCAGAAATTTGACAGCTGGTAAACATTTTGGATCGTCTCTCATGGTTACACTCACATGACGCCAGCAATAACTGCTGCTGTTTACATCCTTAACATTAATCAAACAATTAAAGGGATAGTTCACCCAAAAATTTTAATTTGATGTTTATCTGCTTACCCCCAGGGCATCCAAGATGTAGGTGACTTTGTTTCTTCAGTAGAACACAAACAAAGACTTTTAACTCAAACCGTTGCAGTCTGTCAGTCATATAATGTAAGTGGATGGGAATCACGGCTTTGAGAATCACAAAAACAAAACCAAATTAAACCCTGCGGCTCGTGACGATACATTGATGTGCAAAGACACAAAACGATCGGTCTGTGCAAGAAACTGAACAGTATTTATATAGTTTTTTACCTCTGATTTTCACCGCACTGTCCAAACTGTCCTGAGCGTGTTCACAACAGCTGGCGCATGACACATCATCTTCTTGCTTTACGGCAGATCGCAGACTTATAAGTGCATTATGTATTTTTGGTGAGAATGCACTCAGGACAGTTCAGACATTGCGGTGAAAATCACATAAATACGGTTCAGTTTCTGGCACAGACCGATTGTTTTGTGTCTTTACACATCAATGTATCGTCACGAGCCGCAGGGTTTAATTTGATTGAGTATGTTTTTTTGACTCTCAAAGCCGTGATTCCCATTCACTTACATTATATGACTGACAGACTGCAACAGTTTGAGTTAAAAATCTTCGTTTGTGTTCTACTGAAGAAACGAAGTCACCTACATCTTGGATGCCCTGGGGGTAAGCAGATACACATTAAATTTTAATTTTTTGGGTGAACTATCTCTTTAAAAGAGGAAATCACTCACTGTTATTAACGGAATCACTTCTGTAATATTAGGCCATGTCCACACATACACAGGTATTTTTAAAAACTGAGTTTTTTCTTCTTCCGTTTCTAAAAAAATCTCCGTCCTCATGAAAACACAAACGCATTCTATGAAGCGCTCTCAAGAGCATGCCAAGCCAACAGGTGGCGATATAATCTCAACCGTAAAACCATGTTGGCCAATCAGAATCTTGAAAAAGTCTCCAGTAGGCGGAGATAGCAGCGCAGGCTCCGATGTCACAAGCCAAAATCTCCGGTTTCACTGTCTACACGATAACACTGCAACTGGAGTTTTTGAAAATCTTCACCCTGGCAGGAGTTTTCAAAAATGTTCGGTTTCAGTAACCTGGTGCTGCGTTTGCGTGTGGACAAACGGCCAAACCGAGTAGAAAAAGCTGCGAGGTTAAAAATAACCTTGTTCGTGTGGACAGGGCCTTAATATGTTTATAAGCTTCAATGCGCGTTAATGCATACAGTGAAGAATATCCAGTTTTATTTTATATTTGATTACTTTACGAAATTACTGTAGTATTGTTGTAGCACAGGCCTACAAGGAAAACTTAAAAGCATTTTATTTGAATATTTATTCTAATATATTTATTTGTCCATTTGTTTGTAATTAGTGTAATTTATTATTGATTGTTTACATGTCTTTAATAAGCTAGAGAACTTTACTGTGATATGAAAATTTGTTCAGAGAATTATGACATTTCAATAGTATATAAAATTGTGGTATTGTAACAACCTTATTTCCAGCACAAATTACTATTGCGATACATATCATCAGTTACACTGTCCAACTATGAATGTGCAACTATTGATTAGGGCTGTGCGATTTGGGGGAAAATATCAAATTGCGATTTTTTTTTACATATTGCGATTTGATTTGCGATTTTAAATTTGCAAAGTCAAGCTTCAGCTCAATATTGTCAATAATGTGCAGCACAGTATGGGTATCATTACCCTGCTGAAAAAAAAACAATATAAACCATCACAGAGATTCTTATAGTTTCCATTAAACCATTACAAAATTCCTTGTTGTTTTGGGCATTATTCCAATAGGAATTACTGTTGTTCTATTGGTTGCCATCTGCCAGATTACAACCCACCAATATAATCCATCAAATAGACACCATTATAGCTTACATTAAAACCAAACAAATTCCTATTATAGCCTGAAATACATTACATTTGTTATTGTGTTTTGGGAGGGGTTCTATTGTTTTTTTTTCAGCAGGCAAGATTATAATGGTATAACTACTTTTACAGAATTAACTTAATTTCACAGAAAATATTTGTTTATTTTTTATAAATAAAGAACTGTATTTCTTAAGTCAATTATTAAAGTATTACATATGTTACATAGGCTGATTTATTCATTTTAAGTATTTGGGATTTTAAGAACAAGTGGAAAATGTGCTGAATGTTTCATTTCATCCAAGTGAAATTAGCAAGCAGTTAGACTGAATTTACATTCGTTTTAAACGCGGAGCCGGGCGCGAGTCGACACAGGTTGCGCGCGTGCGTCAAGCCTCGTCCATACTGCCAGATGCGCTCGTGGAGACTTGCGGAGCCGGGTGCGAGTATAAACGACAGGCTGCGTGAGTGCGGCAAGCATGAACGGCTCGTCCATGACGCGGGATTCGCGCCACGTGGGGCAGAGAGGACCGAGTATGAGAAGCATTCACAGACACAGGCTGTGTGTGCGCTCTTCTGAATTGGGAATAACCAACATGCATTATAAACTTATTTCAAATTAATCTGTTGGGGAGATAAAATGTGTAAGATAACGTTCACGTACTAACAAAAACATCTAAGAATGTATCTTTTATTCTCCAGTACTGAAAACAGAACCGATAAGGGAGCTGGTTTTCTTTAGTTTTAATTTGCCTAACTATCGATCTGACCCAGTAGATGCCATAATCCCACTCCGTCTCTCTCCCGTCCTGCTTTCCGTTTTTTTATTTTGTAATTACGCAGTTGGCTAGAGCAGTGCTGATTGGGGAGAGCGGAGGTGCGCTCACTCAAGGCTGGCAGTCATGCATATGCTTTGGAACAGAGTAATATCGCGTCCACATCACAGGCTTTGCGATTATGAAATCGCAACGTCTCAAATCGCGATTTCGATTCGATTTCGATTAATCGCAAAGCCCTACTATGAATCATTCTTAAAAAGACCAATCATTTACACCACTTCACAAAGTAAATAGGGTTAATTATGATTTAAATTTAACAACATGACTTAACTGTATACCCAAACAATAAGGTGAGGATATCATAATACCATGGTACAGACAAGAGACAGCTTAGCATTTTGCATTAGAAAGCAGTCACACTAGCATGTTACAGTAGAAAAGCTGGTTTATGATCGGTTTTACCCATGCTATCAAATCAGCTTGAGTTCAAACAGAGTATAAGCCAGCAGTGACATGGTCAGAAGTGAGTTCAGATGTTAGTCAGAGTAGGCCTCTTCAGTTAGGATGAGTGAAATGTGTTTGAGGGTGGGGGCAGATGATGCTGGGCCTGTGCTGTAGGGCAGACCGTGATTTGTTGTCACTTCATCTAACTAACAACAACAAAATCACAAGTCTTCCACACAGAAGCAAGCCAGCGTTCACTCCATTCTTCTGGGTCCCACTCATTTGCCCCTTGGTAAATTATATTTGGATTTGATCCCAAATGGAACTAATATAACAAACCCTTCTGTACACATTTCACAAAAAGAAAAAAATAGGAAACTCCCCCTGAAGTTGGAAGCTGTTAGGTCAGGCAAAAAGAAGTGCATGAAACGGCAGTCAAATGTATATGAAGCATAAAGAAAGTGTGAAGAACTACTGAAAATACATTTTAGTTCCAAATAGTAAGCAAAGAAAGACAGGCAGTTGGAATTAGCAGTTTAGCACCTGTATTTTCACCATAACTTTCACCATGACTTAATATACTCAGGAAGCTGTGATTTTTTTTGGTTAAGTGTAACCTTGTGTTCAAACCAGGTATGACAACAAAGTAGGTAAATATCATCTTTTTTTTCGGTCCTAACTAGCATTGGTATTAGAGATTCTTACTCAGAATTGGTTCTATAAGGATTGTTAAATGAAACTATTAAGGAACTGTAATTAAGTGAATTCAGAGCCCACACTGAATCTCACTGGTCCAAAATTGGAAAGCTGTCGCATAGGGCTGAACGATTTTGGAAAACAATCTAATTGCGTTTCTTTTTTACCAATATTGCGATTGCGATTTAATATGCAATTATTTTTTTTAAAGCTCTTTATGTTCTGTATTATTCAACAAAGACAAGCTATAAATCATTGTATAGTATGGCCAACACACTATTAGATAGATTAAACATAAATGTTCTTTTCTGTAGGCCAGGCCTATATGTTACGATGAAATTAGGTGATGCATGAATTGATATGAATGACATTTTTATTTAACAACTACAATCACAGTACATTGACTGATTTGTTGAACTTCCAACCTTGTAAGCATGTAATAATTATGACAACATAAAGCACTGACAAATAAGCCTGGTGTAAACATTAATATGAAAGTCAGTAACAAATCACACAAACTAAAGTAGATTGCAGAAATATAAAAACAAGTCTGTTGCTTTACCACACTACTTTAGGTAATTCAAAGTCACTGTAATAAACATATGTAAACATGTGCACTGCACTTTTTAAACACTGTCTGTTAACTTTAGACCAGTGGTTCTCAAACTTTTTTGGTTGCGCCCCCCTCAGACCACCAAATAATTTCACTAAACATGTTCGCGACGCGACAACTGTGGTGTCCGGTATAGACCCGGTGAGTGAAGCCGAGAGCAAGATATGCCTCGTCATATATTCTGCATTTAGCTTTTAAATGACCATCACCTGCCTGGGTCTGTGCGACTTCATCTATGGCTTTTCTCTTCCCTTTCACAAACTGATCCATCTCCCATTCTAAGTTACGTCCTTTGGCTGTTTACTTATTTCTTTTCTTTTTCTGCTGATGGCCCGCGCTCGACTTGAAGCAGCGCTGCTTAGACCGATGGGTGTGTGTCATCAAAGTACTGCGAGAGCTATAAGACAGCGCAGACGTTTCTTTATGCTTTCTCTCGCTCGCCGTACTTTGATGTCAAAGGCTACACCGATCTGATCTTCAAGTCGAACAAACCTCTTTACTCTCTCGTGTCACGTGACCGTGTAATCGCAGCCTCTGCGATTGAAAAATCAAAATTGTTCATATCGCGATATTATCGCAAATGCAATTAATCGTTCAGCCCTACTGTCGCACCTGATTAAAACACATGAAGGTTAGGTGTCAGGATGGGGTTGTGGTAAAGTGCTGGAATAGGCGATAGGCTCACCTGTTCTGTAGCAGATACTGGGCATTCTGAATCTGGTCCTGTGTGCCTGTGATGGTAATGATCCTGTCCTCTGAGCCCTCCAGAGGCTCGTCGATTTTAATAGATGCTCCCGACTCATGACGGATCTGCTTGATCCTCTGGCCACCTTTGCCAATGATAGAGCCGGCCAGCTAAAACAAAACATGAAGTAAATGTCTCCCATTCCACTAAAACTAAACTAAAAACAGTGAATGAAATACTAACTCAAACAACAAAAATACATAGTTATGTCAAAATCAGGTATCCAAACAGATTTCCAAATTCAGATTAATTCTGTTTCAGAAGCTCTCAGTTTGATTTTGATTTGATTCAGACTGATCTGAGTATATTTCAGTTAAATTGTCCACTTTGCTTACATAAAAAATAAATCTTTCGGCTAAAGCCCAAAGTACCCAAACTATGGTTTTTATGTGTATGCTACAAACAAACTAAATGAACAAGAGGACCAAACTATTGTTCTGCTGAACCAACTCAATCAATTGCAGTAAAACACTGTATCGCACAGTGGTGCTTAGCAGAATTACAATCAAGCTGAGATCAAATAAAATATAAATATTAATTGAAAAAAAAAAAAATAAGTACACTTACATTTAAATGAAAATTAGAAAAAAGTTAAAATGACAAACAGTAAATTAAAGCAAATATAAATAAAAAAAATAACTGAAAACATAAAAATAATACCTAATTACATTGAAAAAAATATGGTAATAGAATATAAATAATACTAAAGTAACACTGCTGCTTAGGTGTGGGCAAACGGAGTTTAAATCAGGTAATTTCCCAATCCCACTGTTTCAAGTCACTCATTATCTGCACCACCAAATAAAATTCAGAAGTGAATATTAAAATAATTTTAAAACAGAACTAAAACACAAACTACAAAAACCTTGTGATTTTCTATTTTTGCAAATGTTGTGTCATTTTGCACTCACATCTTTAGGGATAGTCACTTGTGTTGTAATAACAGGCCCACCAATGTCACTGTAAGAACCTCGACCACCTGATGAAACAAACATCTTACTGTGAGTCAGCCAATGCCTATATGTAGGCCTCTCATTCACACTCTTATTCAAGCAGTATTAATATATACAATCCATAATCCATTTTCACAATATCTGACACACTCACCAGATTGGAAGGGCTCCCAAGAAGCATTATTGTCTTCAGATGAAACAAGAAAAGAAAAAGAAGATGAAAAAAGTGATCAAGATATCAGGGCTATGACAGTAAAGGATAAGGAGAGAGAGAAAAGCAGGAACGCTACACTATTGAGGACTGCAGTGCTCCGTTTGGCTGGAGGTAACCTTGAGCTAGTGTGTATGTGTGCAGCTGAAGAACACTCACCATATCCACCTCCACTCTGTGGTGGAGAGAAAAAAAATTGAGTCAATTCAGAGAGCATAAGCGTAAACTCAAAGCACATTCTACATGGGTCGCGGATTCTTTAAGCTTTCAATCGGACACGTCTATTTAAAATGAAAGCAATAAACCGCTCGAGGTCATGCAATACAGTGATTTTTACCACGGTTAAATGGGTTTTAGGTCACTGCTTTGCCACACACCTAACATTCCTAAACCACTGTAAAACCATTGTAATGCCTGGGTTCTAAGCATACTGATTATTAAAAACTCTGGAATGACAAAAACATTTTTATTTGCATTGACATTTTTGTCAATTAGACATTTATCCCATTTTTTATTATTGTAATCTCATTCATAAAAATGCACAATATTTAAATTTCCATTGGAATTGGAAGGAGCAAACATTATGGTATCAGGAATCAGAAGACGAAAACGGATTAATTTGTCATGAATTTGCAAGAATGCCAAAACAGCCTTTTTATTTCTATTTTAATTTTTTACATTTTTAAATGCAAAATATAAAATATTTGAAAGAAATAAACTAACATTTATTCTATAAAAATGAATTGCATCATTGATATAAATTTTTTTTCTTTTGAAAGAAACGTGGCCTGGATATGTTATGAGACTGAGCTCAGCTGAACACACTGGCTGTTTTACAGCGGCTTGTATTCAGATTTTAGCGTTGAATTCGACATGCATGTGCTGATACTCTATGTGGATACTGTGAGGCTTGGCATCTTCCAGAACTCTCAACTCACTCAGAGCAGCAAAGCCCAAAGTTCATTGGCGAGTGTAGCTGTGTCTCATTTAGAAGGCTGCACCCTCCGGAGGTCGAATCCTCTGGAGGATGCATATACGAAGTGTCCTCAACCTAGAATTAAACGAGACGGCCTTCGTAGGACAGGCGGAAAAGGAAACCGGAAGTATCACGCTGCTATGCCAACACATTTAGAGCATTGTTGCACTCACACTACTTAAATGAAGGAAAATTATTTCTAAATTTGGAAAGTAATTTAAAAAAAAAATGCTTTTACTTGTTTTATTTTGTTCAATGTTTGAGGAGCTGCAGCATACATACAGCAGGCATCTATTAGAGAAAAAAAAGGAGGAGGTTATTAAAAACAAAGTTTATCTGTTTTTACCGAGGCAATTTAAGGTAAGTTGTAAACACCACATCTGCGCTTGTGTGTACATTACATCTGCCGGCGCCGGCATTTTTCAAATTAATTTGCGGCGACGCAAAGAATTGTGGGTTATCTGTAGCAGCGAAGGATACACCTCATGCATCCTCCGAATTCCTGTGGTCGCATTCGAAGATCGCATTCGGAGTGTCCTACTTGCTTTTCTGAAATGAGACAGCCTCGATGACGTATGCAGCCTTCGAATGCGACCTCCGGAGGGCGCAGCCTTCTAAATGAGACACAGCTTATGATGGCTTTCACCTAGTATTTAACTGCTCCTCGGTAACCAAGGCAACAAGTGATTCAAAAATCTGTTGCCAAGCAACAGCAGGCCAAACCAGTGCACTAGGCATAAGAGCTCCACATATGCATCTATTACACTGTCACTTCAGAGAGAAAGAACTAGCCATTCCACTTTTTTTCTGAAAGTGCCCATTAATGGAAGAAAAAAAAATTCTCTATCCTTCACAATGATAGATGACCATCAAATGATGAATCTCAATATATGCTGCAGAACTACAAATTCATATTCAGATGTTGATTTATGCTCACCATGCTCTCGTAGCGGTCTCCAGGTCGCCCCCTTCGGTCACTGCTTACAGGAAGAGAGACATGCTTAATTTGATGTGCTCATAATGGGCACGCTTCTGAAAGCTCTGAAAAACCCAACATCCTGAGTGGCCTACCAACAGACAAACTAGAAATAAAACAGAAATTAGATAAAATGGATAAATATTTATCATTTGATTGCAAATTTTAACTGAACTGATTACAAAATATATTTCATATGCCCATTATTTAATTAATGGAAAACAGGATTTGGTCAAAATAAAACAGAATTTTAGAAGAAAACAAAAAAATCATAGGGCCTTAAAAATGCTATTTTTGTTCAACTTTTAATAAATTGCAGTTTAATATTGTAAGTTTCATGATTTCAAACAATAAAGACATGCTTTTTGATGAATACAATTTAATTTAACCATTAAAGCAGAGTCTAGAAACATTTATAAAACAGATCGTTTCGGTCCTTGATTCTGATTGGTTGAGCCACGTTCAAAGCTTTTGTAAATTACTCTACAAACATACACCTGTTTACTTTGTGTGTTGCTTGGCAACCACTTTATTGCAATCACAACTGTTTCAGAGGAACTACATTGTTTGGTGGAAGAATACTGTTTTTATTAATATTTTATTTGTTCGGTTTTATTTTGTGAAACCTTACTACGTATATGGAATAACCGTTTTATAAAAGCAATAAGCCCCGAGAAGCTGTGGTTTACAGTGAATTTATAACAGCTAAGGGGCGTTGTTAGGCACGATGCGAAGCAGAGGCTTACTGCTTTATTAAACTAAAAAAACTAAAAAAAATAAACGGAATTTGGAAAAAAATAAAACTGATTTCATAGGGCCCTACTAGTCATTTATATTCACGGTGAAAAAGACTTTAAATTGAAAATGTATTTTTACAGAAAGATTTATCAACATGATGTATGTCAATTTTGTTTTCTATTTGACCAATAAATGTAACAGCTTTTAGGACACACATAAACCCATCTTGAGTCCTGTTAGTAGTCAAATTAATTTGCTTTCTCCTTTTATCTTGGTTTGGAAAGGTGTAGTGTGCCAATAAATATTTCAGGTTAACTGGTATTCATTTCACACTCTTTGTGACGTTTTGCTGCTCATTTTTGTTTTGCTCCTAGTGCGACTAGGGCGTAGGTCAGTTAAATCTACAGCTTTTCCGATTACTTACTTTGGTCTGTCATCCATATTGCTGTGATAGCTCTGGTGGGAAAATCGATCACCTCTGGAAACAAAATGTAATGTAATCAGTTATTCCTTTCCCACGAACACAAATGTAGTTCTATGCTGGTATAATGCATAATATACAAGATATGACAGATTGGCCAGTGAACTCCTAAGAACTGCATTGATTCCCTCACATCATTCAACAATTCCTCACAATTAAAACACAAACAGCTGTGGAAAAGATAATAAAAGGCACCTGATTGCAACACTTATTAAAAAAATTTTTTTTTAAACACATTTACATCTAATTTTATTTGATTTTATTACAGTTATTATTTATTGATGCCCTTATTGAAAAACTAGGTTACTGCAGGTTGAGGAAATCACTGCTACATTCTCTTACCCTCCTCTAGGTGGTGGTGGTGGAGGCAGAGGCAGATTTCGGGCCCTACTGCTCCCACGTCCTCCTCTGCCTGGTAGGGGTGGCGGTGGTCCACGACGAGGGCTCATATCATCATAATCCCGTCTGGATGGAGGCATGGGACGACCTCCACGGCCAGGAGGCATGCGATCGAATCCTCCTCTGCTTCGCATTGGGAACCCACCCATAGGCCGTCGCCCTCTATCTTCATACATCATGGTGAAGCCGCCATAATCATAGGTCTCATCATAAAAGTTTGGGTCATATGGTTGGGCTCGACCTTTAATGGGAGCCTAAAGATAATGCAGGACAAATATAAGCTTTATTTACCAACCAAGAAGAAACTTTTGGATTTTGCTACAATGTCTAATGAGAAGAAACTGTCAGTATGTTATCATCTCACCTCTGAAATTAGCTCTAGAATGACCTTGATGCACTCAACCACATGCTCAGGTTTACCCCCGACTAGCACTACACGGTCAGTGGAGTGGGGGCAACATTCCTGGAAGAGCTTGATTGTAGTCTGGGTATTCTTAAAAATGAATGAACCAATTTTTCATTGTCAGGGATATACATGTTTTTTTTTTTGTAAATTTTAAGCCACCTTGTTACTAACTCTATTTTACGATATGTGGTATTTTTAGTACTGTGCTTACCTCCCTCAGTTCCTTGATCTTGGCACCTTTGACTCCGATAATGCCTCCGGCCAAACTCTGATGAATCAGCAGGCGCAGCTCACAGTCAAAGTCAGTCCCACTGTAGTGCTGATACTGCCAAACATACAGAGTAAAGGAACATTTAAGGACACATGGAAACCAATAGACTTTTTGTCACATCCACATCTTCATGAAAATGCATACATATGCTACTGATCAAAAGGTTTTTACATTTTTAATTTAAGCATTCTACATTTTCAAAATGTTTTAAAAGAAGTATTTTATGCTCACCAAGACTGCATTTATTTTATTAAAAATACAATAAAACAGGATTATAGAGTTTTATTTATTCCTGTGACGGCAAAGCTGAATTTTCAGCAGCCACTACTTCAAAATAAATCCTTCAGATGTCACTCTATTATGCTGACTTGGTGCTCAAAGAACATTTCTTATCATCAACATTCAAAACAGTTGTGCTGCCGATTACTTTTAGAAAACTATGATACTTTTTTTTCAGGATTCAAAAAAATATTAACAGCAGCTTTTATCTGAAATAGAAATTTTGTATCAATGTCCTTGTCACTTCTGATAAATTTAATGTACTTTTGCTATGTAATATCAAATTATTACAAACACTTAATTACTAAAAAAAGCTTTTTTTTGTAATCAATCAAAAAAAGACTACAGTATAGCTTTACATTAATTTGAATAGAACAGTGTACAAAGTCTTATAGAAAATTGAAGTTGTTATTGACTGAAAATCTCCAAATCATATGCATTTGAAACAAATATGTGCACAAAACACTAATGTTGATTTAATGATGTCTTTAAAGGGGTCATCGGATGCCCATTTTCCACAAGTTGATATGATTCTTTAGGGTCTTAATGAAAAGTCTGTAACATAGTTTGGTTAAAATTTCTCAATGGTAGTGTAAAAAACACCTTTTTTACCCTGTCAAAAACAGCTCTTTTCAGAGCGAGTCGTTTTGTAGCATTTTCCTTTACATGTTAATGAGCTCTGCTGACCCCGCCCCTCTCTTCCGAGCCACTCTCTGAGGGACCGTTTACTTATTCATCATGAAACTTGCTAATTAGCACATTATTAGGAAAGGCGATTTGCAAAGATTCATTAAAAAAAAACGTATACTCACTTCTTCTGAAGTTGAAGCTGGATCACGAATAATTCGAGCGAACATAGATGCATTTAGGCAGATCGGGGATGCATTCCCTTCAAAAAAAAAAAAACGTAATCCACTGTCGCTTCAGTGGCTCAGATGTTGGGAGTAAATGACGACTGCTATGTTCATTATTACGTCCAACAACAGAACATCTCAATCGCTTAGGAGTCATTCTTGTCTACGTCTGCTCCGGCGGTGAAACAATGGCGGACTGATGACAGCTCACTCAGGGCTGGTCTGAGGTAAGACGCCAGTCCAGTCTGTGCTGAAACGCTACTGTCAATCAAACTATCGTGGGAGGGGCCCGTTTTTGTGACGTCACACAGACAGGCATCTGAGATCAGCTCGATTTGAGAAAGGGGTAAAGATTTTAGTAGATTAAAAAAAAAAAAAAACACTGGGTGGATTTTTATCATTATAGGGTGGTTGTGTACGCACACAGCCAACACACATTTCAGTTCAAACTACTTGTAAAAGTGTATGTAGCATCCGATGACCCCTTTGAAGGCTTTCAAATACTGGGTTTTATATGCTCACCTCCTCCAGGGTAGGGATGATCTTCAGCAGAATCTCACCAATAGTCTCTATATCTGCACTCACACTCAGGATACTGTAGCAGCACATCAAGCCAAATGAAAGACAAAAGCAAAACAAATGGATACAAAACTTTAGATCCTGAGCCCTACTGCATACCACAAAGCAATGAAGAAGGGGAAAATAAGACTTTGAATCAAAAGAAAGTAAATTTAAAAGAGGACTGCTGAACACATGTTTTAAGTCTTCCAACACTGGACTGAGATACGGGCAATTGACATGCACTCAGTTCTCGCACATTCAATTAATACAGGCCTTGAAGAGATGGGCAACAGCGGGGAGGGCTGAGACTGAAAAGGCACTGTATGGCTACACGAGCCAAGAGAGAATGAGAGAGATCAAGACAGGCCTGCTTACCACTATCCCACCACCAGAATATTTGGGGGAGAAAAAAAAATTTAAATAAAAAGTATCTTGCAAAATCACTCTATGGTGCCATCAGCACGTACATTCTCTCAACGACGAGAGAAACCAAACCAAAAACTAACAGAAAAAGCAAAAGAACGAGGCGAAGGGAAGAATGATAGATTTATTTGCAGATAAAGAGCCTGAACGTATGTGGGCTAAAAGGGAAAGAAAAAAAAAAACAAAGGGAAGGAAATGCAGCACCAGAGAAAAATCAAAGACAACAGTGATGAGTGACAGAGAGGGCTGCGGTACGGCGCAAACTCAGAATCATGGACAGTGATGTTGGGAACAGTGAGGGAGGGGGGCTCAGGGGTTGGGGGGGTCAACAAGGACAGAGCGAAAAGAGATGGCCTTCTCCACAATTCACCGTCAGTTTCAACAAATGAAAATAATCATCTAAACTAGGACTGGGCAGTATGATTATATATGATGAGATATTTAGCAGTTTTACTTCATATATATTTGATTGTGTTAATGTGAAATAAACTGTTTCAAGCTACTGCAAGGAGTATACAAAAATACTAGTGATGCACCAAAATATTTGGTCAAATTAAATTAAACCTGAAATTAAAGTTTTGATTTAGACAATAACTGAAAATAAAGTTCCTGTAATTAAATTTGGGAAATTGAACTCTTTATAATAAATAATAACCAGTAGGGCTGCACGATTAATTGAATGCGATTGTCATGCGTATCTCGTCAGTAAAGTGATTAGTTCTGTGGTTAGTAGTAAATCTCCAGCACGTGCTTTCAGATGGAGCAGCATTTCCTACACAGACCCGTAGTTCACTGACAAGCTACGCAGAATCGCGTTCATAATCGCAGACGATATAATCGCGCAATTATGAAATCGAAGAAATAGTTCTGCGATTATGAAAGCTGTTTGCGTAGCTTGTCAGTGAACTACGGCTCTGTGTAGTAAATGCTGCTCTATCTGAAAGCTTGTGAAAATACCACATTTAATAACATGCTTTTACTCCAAACTCACTTCATAATGTCAGCCGAGTGTTTGAAATAAATCCTTCTGTGAGATGATGTGGCTTCTTACACAGAAGGCACGCAACATATTTCATAATATTCTAAGCAGTGATAAAGGCTATGTCGATTAGCATTGCATTATTATAATAAAAATTATAATAAGACAAATTCAGATAAACCATATATTGTCGTAGTCGTGTGTTTATTAGTCACGTTGAATGAATTAAATCAGTTAAATCTTCTGTTTATTCATCAACCGCTATAGGGATTTCTTCTGCGGGGCGTATTTGGAGTTTCCGTGCAAGAGCACCCTCTGGCCTTCAGATGGAGATTTATTGCAGATCACAGAACCGTGCTTCACTGAAAGATATGCATGAAATCGCAGCCTATGCCTAATCGCGGATTTATCGCCTTTGTGATTTAATTTCGATTAATCGTGCAGCCCTAATAACCAGACGTAGTTCTTCGTAAACAAAATTTTACGTGGTCATGGTAAAGTGCGTCCACACTGGCCAACTGTTGTAGCTTTAGCACATTGCATTTATTCATGCAGTATATTTTAGGTTGCTTAAAATGTAGGTGCATCACTACAAAATACAGAGGGACGAATGCAACATTTAGTTGTTTGTGGTTACTGAGGAATGATGCAACTTCTCACATTAATATTGAATTCAGTTGATATGTGGTCACAGGTGTGCGTATAAATGCATATATTTGTATTTATAATATTGGTTTTACATGTGTTACAGCTGTTATTGCTTTCAGACTTATTCATGTTATGAATAATCTTATATTTTGGTTTCATAAAAAGTGAAATATAAAAAGTAATTTTAATTTGTAACTGCAGCATGGTTTTATATATATATATATATATATATATATATATATATTTTAATTCGCACCAAAATAACATTTTTGTCATACCACCCACCCCTAATTCACACACTTCATTCAGCACAGACTAATATAAGTGAGGTCTCTCCCCATCTGAGAAGTGATTGATTATATACAATTCTGTGCGACACAAAAAGTTCGCAAATTATATTCAAAGACTTAATGGGGTGTTGAGGGAGGAGAGAAAACATATATAAATATATACAAAAATAAATTAAGAAAAAAGTCAAATGGAACAATACACGTTTCTTAAAAGGGGAGGGGGACTATATGTGTGAAAATGTTAAAATGAAAAAGAAGGCAGGTTATCAAAGACATGTGTTCTCTTTCTAATCAGGCAGTGAGGCAATAACTGGTGGGACATACCGCTCTGGGCCACTGCTGTCTGGGACTGATACACTGGCATTGTACTGCATTGGTCGTGGAGGTTGGCACTTAATGGGGGTGTTGGGGGCGGAGAGAAGACATATATATATAAATATATACAAAAATAATTTAAAAAGTCAAATGGAACAATACACGTTTCTTAAAAGGGGAGGGGGACTATATGTGTGAAAATGTTAAAATGAAAAAGAAGGCAGGTTATCAAAGACATGTGTTCTCTTTCTAATCAGGCAGTGAGGCAATAACTGGTGGGACATACCGCTCTGGGCCACTGCTGTCTGGGACTGATACACTGGCATTGTACTGCATTGGTCGTGGAGGTTGGCATTGGGCAAGGGCATTCAATCACATGATGTCAAGTAAGGTGCCCGTTTAAGGAGGGGCACGTTTATGGGCGGGGCCAACCGGGGTGTCAGGTGGGCGGGCGGGCGGGCGGGCGTTCAGGGGCGGAGGTTGGGCCAACATCAAGGTGGGCAACGCAGGAGGGGCAAGTCGATCCAGTACATGGGCAACGGAGGAAGGTGGCCAAAAACAAAAAAGTAAAGGAGAGGGAAGAGGGGGAGAAGGAATACATTTTTAATTGAATACAAGGCTATACTCATTAATCTACTGTCCAATTTTCTTTTTTGAAGAGACTATGCAATGAATGCTCAAGAAACAGGGCTGGACAGATCTGAAGACAGTTTTTAAATGTAGAACCACTGGGCAACAGTGCTTCACACAGGACTATGGGTCAGCTCAAGAGTCAAGACATCTGTAATTGGGTTTTCAAAGTGGGGGAGAGTGAAAGAGAATGCCTTCAAGAACAAAGTCGAGAAGTGCTTCCCCTTTAATACACAATGTCAAAGACTCACAAAATAGCCTCATTTCAGAGAGCTTGTCTGTCCAAATGAGCCAACCTATAGCTACAAAACGGAAGATCTGCCCTCAAGATCAAATGCAGAAAAATCTTCGCAGGATTTTAATAGGATTGTAATGGATGGATTGGTGTCATGAGTTTTGATTTGTGATTTCAAATCCGACTGATTCGTGTTTTTGCTGACAAAGCTGAAATGCTCACGAAAACAACTGTTGGATTTGAAAATGCTGTCAGAAGTCTCGTTAAAACTAGACCATTAGAGAACTTTGCTTAAAGGATCATAATAAGCACGGAGCATGGTCTTAATACTCACATCTGTGCGTAAGGCTTTAATGTTCTTGCCTCCCTTTCCAATCACAGCCCCTGCATTCTGAAAACATAAAATGACACTTCTAAAAATTTAATCTATATCAAAGAAATGGAGATGAAAAGTGCATTTGTATGGCTTCACTCACTTTGCTTTGGAGCAGCACCCTGAGCTCTACCATTTCATCTGTGTTGCGGGAGCGTTTGAATGCCTGTTCCTCATCCATATCCTCAGCAGGGCGCTTGCCTGAGGGAACACAAATCTGGCACATGAGCCTCAACAACAATTAAGACATTCCTGTTTATCAAACTGCTCGTTCTGAGAGAATGCCATTACGGAATCCAAAACATAACCAAGCACTAGTGACTGAAGTTCTCATTAAATTTGAGGACTTACAGAAAGCAGTTTAAAAAAAATAACCATCTTTCTACCATAATATGTTAAAATCCAAATTTATACATATATGGTAATGTATAAGGCAACCCAATCGGGAAAATGCTTCTATTTTAGGATTTTTTCCTAATTTAACACAATCATGTCGATCTGAAAGCTTAAGCTATTAGACCATCAGAATGCATCAGAACATGTCTGTTGCCATCTAGCCTTTATTTATAACTCTTTAACAAGGATGTAAAAAAAAATCCCCATGTAAAAATTAGGGATGTAACGATTCACTCAACTCACAATTTGATTCGATTCACAATTTTGATTTCACGATTATTATTTTTTTTACAAAATGAGATTTAAGACAAATTATAAATTAAATGTGTCCTTTTATAATTGCTTGGACAAAATGCTGCACATTTCTTTGTGAAATTGAAATATAACACTATAATAATATACTAATATAGCACTTGTAAATTATTGCTCTTTTGTTGGTTTTGATTGCTTCTATTGTCCTCATTAGTTAGTCGCTTTGGACAAAAGCGTCTGCTAAATGACTAAATTTAAATCTAATGTAAATGTAAATAACAAAACTACATTGAAATTTTAAAACAAGCCCCAAATCAAATAATAAGAAACACAAATAAAAAAAATATCTTCATATAAACAAACTAAGGCTTTGTCTGTGCTCTTTCCATTTAAAATGAGAGGCAGCCACTGCATTTAAATCATGATCCAAACAAAGATGCTGCATACATGCAACATGAGCAGTTTTTAATCTAAACTGGATTGTATAATTTCGAAATTTGAAGCAAAAACAAAATGGTTTGACTTCAGTTTTGTGAAATAAAAATATCTGCATGAAACAGAAACAGCAGACGAGCTGAACGAGACGCAGATTCACTCTCTGCCAGCAGGTGGCGCTTAAAGCGTTTTCTTGGTTTCCGCTGTAAACAAAGCAGCGCTGCACTTATAAACTTTAATATGCATTATACAGAGGCAAGATGAAAAGAAAAACCATCTAAACTTTTCTAAAGACAGTAAGTTCCCCTCAGACATGCATTCATATAAACTCCTACACCTAAATGAATCGAGATTTGTTTAGCATCTCAACCGATTTGAATCGTCACATATTTGAATCGATTTTCAACCGGCTCGCGGTTAATCGTTACATCCCTAGTAAAAAATTTATGTGAACTACTTTCAAAACCAAGGTTACAGAAAAAGTGGACAGACACAGTTGAACTCTATTGGTTACCGTTAGCGTCAGTGTTACTGAAAGTGGTCTCTTCTTCCTGCTGCTCAATTTCTGTCTCCATTGTCTTCAGCCAGCGGTGAAACTGGAATAGGCTGTCCTCGACGGGTAACTCTAAGAGACATATCATTTTAAGTGTTAAAACAATGCAGAAACTACACCCTTTTTAATGTCAACATGAAATCAAAATTATACTTAATGAATACACTTTCCTGGTCTTAACGTAGAAAGTTTGTTATTCCAAAGAAATCATTTTATAAATGTTCATCAAAATGTAATAGCTTGTTCTATATCAGAATCGATTTTTGGCAGATGTAAACAAGGCCTCATTTCTCAACACTTCCAAACACCTGTCACAGTGATTCTCAATTGGTTTGAATTCAGGTGGTGACCCAACACTAGGGCTGGACAATAATTCAATATCAATATGTATCACGATATAATTTTTTTCCATAACGGTGATATGATTTTTAAACACATTTCCGATATACATTACCAGTGTTTCCCATACATTGATTTATTTGTGGCGTTTGACTTCGTTGAATAAACATGAGCACTGCACGTTTCAAAATCAAAAAGCGTCGTGGGTGTTTTATATGAATGTATCTCTGAAGGGAACCGACTGTCTTCAGAATAGTTTAGATGGCATTTTTATCTGATAAAGTAGCGTTCATGAGCGGAGCCCAACACCGTATAAGAATTGTACAAAACGTAAACACAAATCCTTAAAATCAAGGACTGACACATATTGCATTTACGAAGACCTACAACAATAAGCAAAATTATTAACATCATGTAGATGCAGAAAAGAGACCATGGCAAATGTTATATTATTATTAGCCATATTACCAAGTGAGATGAATGTGCTAGTATACTGGAGAGTTTGATTGGACCAATGGCCTTTGACATCATGACACCACAAAATAAAGGAAGTGTTTCCTTATCTACTGTAAGACGGTAAATCTATTTATTCCTCCAACCAAACTACACATGATTAGATCAATCTATAATTTGTTTATGGCATCATTATTTACCAGAACAGACCAGCAACCCTCCAGCTGAAAACCAATGATACAGTGACAACTTTTCACAATCCAATCATTTCCAGATGAATAAAATCAGGTTCCATCCTACATTTTTATCAGATTTCATCCTCTCTTGTTCACTCTGAAACGTTATATTAAAGAGTCAAACAAGTCTGTGTCTGTACCATGTTACAGTGATATTATTAGAGGACAATACTATGATACTAAATATGACCATTTTCATGCACTACGGTATTTCCGTACTATACTAATTTACGATGATGATATTTCTTGTTTGATAAGTTAAGCGTGCGATTACTTTAAAGGGGTCATATGATGTTGCTAAAAAGAACATTATTTTGTGTATTCGGTGTAATGAAATGCGTTTATGTGGTTTAAAGTTTAAAAAACATTATTTTCCACATACTGTACATTATTGTTTCTCCTCTATGCCCCGCCTTTTTGAAACGCGTTGATTTTTACAAAGCTCATCCTCTGAAAAAGCGAGGTGTGCTCTGATTGGCCAGCTATCCAGTGTGTTGTGATTGGCTGAATACCTCAAGCGTGTGACTGAAATGTTACGCCCCTCATTATACTGTTGATGCCGTGTCCCAGCCGGAACGACGAGACAATAACATTAAAACCCATTACAAACGAGGCATTTGTTGCATCCAGTGGGGACATAATTACTGCTTATAATGACTTATACTGTCTTTTTACGTGTTGCGTAACTAGCGTGAGCTGAGGCCGGGCTAGAATGAGGCGGCGGGGTCGAGAACGGCGCACCCGGCGGATTCAACGAAGGAGCGGCAACCACGTGACGACCCCGGGCTTCGTCCACGGTCCACTAAGTTGATCTATTCCCTAAGCGACCAGCTCTAGGCAGACGAAGCGGATATCGTCCTCTTTTGGAAGACCAAACAAAGTAGTTTCGCTTTCACAACGAAACACACAGTGTCTCCACGGCATGGCGGCAGCGGCAACAATACTACAGCGAGAATAAAAGTTACGCCTTCTTTCTTTGCGTGAACATTTGGGCGGCGTTATGCAAATCTTCCCACATAGTGAGGTAGATATGTGGGGGCGTGTTAGAATGCGCCATTTTAGGTATGCGTGGTTAACTCTTAACTTTTATAAAGAATATCTCTTTGGATTTAGACTTTAGTCTTTGTAACTTTACAGATCTTCTTTACGCACCAAGAGCTTGTAACACTCCAAAGAGAAAGGAAAAATTACGAACAAAAACAGGATGTACAATAAAAGAACGCAATATAAATATATAAAAAACATTCTAAATCAATATATTTCAACAATTACAAAACCATTCAAATGCAAAGTGCATTTATTTTACCCGCAAAAACACAGTTGTCAGTATTTTAATTATAAAACGAGACCTAACGATATCGAAATATTCACACTGGTTATATATTAGAAGCACTTAGTTTAGGGCTGTGTTAATGCTCAGTGTTTCAAAATGGTGCGCAAGTAGCATTTAGCCTGCTAGCCTTACAGTTACAGTTGCCATAACAGTACAAGCCTTCATATTCAAAATACGAACAAAAACAGGATGTACAATAAAAGAACGCAATATAAATATATAAAAAACATTCTAAATAAATATATTTCAACAATTACAAAACCATTCAAATGCAAAGTGCATTTATTTTACCCGCAAAAACACAGTTGTCAGTATTTTAATTATAAAATGAGACCTAACGATATCGAAATATTCACACTGGTTATATATTAGAAGCACTTAGTTTAGGGCTGTGTTAATGCTCAGTGTTTCAAAATGGTGCGCAAGTAGCATTTAGCCTGCTAGCCTTACAGTTACAGTTGCCATAACAGTACAAGCCTTCATTAACTAACAACACAGCTGCATTTACTGAACTTCACGAAGGAAATACATAACAATATTGCGTACTATAACAAGAACACCCGTCCAAAAAACATTATATAAACGAAATCTTTCTGCACCTGCGATGTATGGGCACAAAATGGCTTGCTTTCTAGATCCACTCTTATTGCGAGCAAAATGACAACACAGGGTTTGGTTAGTCCATTTAGTATACTTATTAGTATAACAGTTTGCGTCGGTGTGCAAGATTCTGCTTTGGTTAGATAACAGGGAAATGATTATCTGATGACTGTTGCGTATGATCAGCAGGAAACTCCATTTTGAGAATTGCTTACCTTAGCAAGCTAACTGGCTAATTTACAGCACGCCGACGCATATAACAGTTAACAGTCTAATTAACGTTCGACGCTTCTGTTATTTATTACTCCCGGAAATAACTGTACAGTTCCAAAAGGAGGTGCCTGTGTAGAATACGACTCAAAATATTGAACAAACCTGCAGGCAGCCCTTCCGTCACACCAATATTCGCCCGAAATATCTGCGCCTTCTTCTACCTTGATTTCATTGTAGGTTTACGTGCAATTTTTAGCTTCGTGATTGGCTGTACCGGAATTCAAACGAGCGGCTGTATTGGTTGAAATGACTGTCGATATAAAACCTAAGAATCTAATTGGGTAAGAGGGCTGTCAGCTAAGTATTGTTGCCCCGCCCCTTAGCATTCGCTTATATTATAGGCTATCGTCATAGCAACTGAGAAGCGCTCGACTTATCTTGCGTTTAACAGCTTGGCTTCATATACCATAAATAAAAAGAGACTTTGTTTTATCACCGTTTGTAGTGACATATTTACAGTCGATAATGGTGCAGCCTCTCATGTCTTTCAGATCGCACTGGTTTGGTTCAGAGTATTGTTAAAAAAAATACAAACCCCAGTCAAACTGATCGGACTAATCCTGTCTAATACAGTTCTCCTTGTTTTAAGATCAAAATGCTTGTTTATTAATGGGAATATAGCCTATTATATTCTCTTGGGTAAGACGACAATCCCGCTCCCGCTGACCGTGATAAAACATGTTGCCTTTGTCGCCCCCTCCTGGTAAAAATATAACAGTTCGTCGCATTTCACTTCATCTTTTGGCTTGCGCTGTAGTGATTTCCTGAACCAAGGCCCTTCAGTGTACTCTTGCTAAAAACAAAATCCACATGTTTTTATAACGCGTGGAATCTAGCGCAGCTGGGCTCTAACTTCTCTCTCTCACGGACGTAGAAATGCAAGCATTGCTGTCAAATGTGAGACTCGAAGGCGCATTTTCCGAATCCATCGCCCCTTCAAACAGACGGATAATTCAGTAAACACGCTAAAGTGATAGATTAGGCTATTACTAATATCATTTCGTCTCCTTTTACATAGGCTACACGGCAATTGGAATGCGAGACTGGCATCACCAGTAAAAAAACATCCAGGCATTTTTGTTTCGCAATTATTTTTCTAGATGCAGCCCATCTTGTGCGTCAAACAGCACGTCACACTCCGGTAATGGCTATTCATGAAGTTGTGGCATTGTTGAAAAGAGCACGATGGCAAAGCAACACAGCGAGCTCAGACTGAATGGTTAAACAGATGAAAAAAACAATTGAAAATGATCAAGTCATTTCCCAAATGATTCGACATCCCTGTCAACATAAATCTCCCAAAGATCGCCCCATTGACAACGCAGGTGATCAATTATTGCCGATATGGCATCGCCGAGAGCGTCTTTAGCGTGCCCCTCCACATGTAATTACAGCAGCGGTGTCTGAGGGAGATGCGCTGGTAATCAATAGGCGCTTGCAGCAGGTACGCGCTGCTGCCTCTTCACTCGCGCGCAGACGCACGCGCGCACACCGTCTCGCTTGTTTTCTTGCCCAGCGCTGGATGTGAGGCGTCAGCGTCACCGCCGCAGCCCGTAGACACACGCAGCCCGCGGCCACGCGTTTCTCCACCGCGTCTGGAAGAAGCGAAGCCCGGATAGCGCAACATACTGGCACGCCAACATCTCCCCGCTGCGTTATCACCTTTCTACGGAGACCAGATAAGGCCACTCCATGACAGTCTCGCGTCGCGCACAACGTCTTTGCGCATCCCACAGCAGCGGCGTCTCATCTCGGAATTGCTGAAAATACTACAAGACATTTCACAACGCTGAACGCGCCGCGCTAGACCTGCCATGACCGCAGGGGTTCGTGGAATGGCTCGATTGGGGCTGTGTGGGCTTCTATTCGGGCTGCTGAGGCTCAGCTCGGCTTGTCCTGGGTCGTGCTTTTGCAATGCCTCGAGGATCTCGTGTATCGATCAAGAACCAGGGATCGAGGATTTCCCTGTCTTGGTGCCGGAGTCTGACATGGAAAACATCACGGATATGTAAGTGGAGCGTTTTAGCGGAGAAATGGACCGGGAGACCTGCTCCAGCATCACGGATGCGTGAAAAACAGCATGCGCGCGCCCGCGCGTGTGTGTTTGCGAGTATGTGGGTAGATTCCTCAATTCGTCGAGGGCCGAAATAAGTTTAGTGCCCTGCTATTCCATGACATGCCCGTTTCCGTTATGAGCATCTGTGGAGTTCGCTACGATCATTCGTGCGTATGAGCTCTTGGCATCAAACAAGACCATAGCATGGCATGCAACAGACATTGTGCGTAAAGGGTGGGGGTCACGGTAAATAAGCAATAAGTTGGCAAGATAGCACATCTAAAGGGTTTTCTTTGGATGAAGATGGTCACTCGGCTGCTGACTCACCTTAGCTGACTTTCTGTACCCGAAGAGGAAAAAAAGAGAGACAGCGCTATCGCCTTACACTAGATTGTATAAATTGACCACATAACGCAATTAGATGCATATCGGTGAAGATACAGCGTCCGCTTCATAGAGATTTATCAGTGCTGAGCTGATCTGCTCGAGTGCCTGCGCTGACAGACGAGCCGACTGGAGAGACCGTCAAATGGCTTGGTCTTGGGGGGGGGAAATGTGCTTTTAGGCCTAATAAACTCCTGCTATTTACGAATGAAATGAAGTTTTACGCGTACGTTATTACACGAGTTGTTGTGTATAGGTTAGTTGGGGTAGTCTAACGTGTCCGCAGAGCAATAGGCATCGGCGCCTACGCGAATATGTCACTCCGTTTCCACGACAACGGCTCAGCGGACCCACTCCAGGCATGTGCGCGCTGTAGTGGAATCATGGCTTTTTCACGCGCACCTTTATTAACTTGTTCATGTGGTGACGGGTTGATCAGAGAATTGCGTATTACGAGGCGTCTGTTTTAGCCATCGCTGAAAATACGGTCTATTTGATATTGTGTGATATTCAAGTTTTGGTCTGTTTTCGCATGCCAGTGCGGAATGAAAACAGCTCGGCGACGATATGTATGTGTATATAAATGTATACAGGAATTTCAATAGGCTACCATGCTACTTTTTTGTAAGGGCAAGTTTTGTTTTTGACAAGGTCCCATGGTAATAGTATTATCTGAACTAGGTAGAATACAGTTTAAAACCAATGTAATCAATTCCTTTTTATTCAGCAAGAAATTGATCAAAAGTGACAATACAAATTTTCACTTTCTATTCACTGAACTTTCTATTCATCAAAAATCAGGATTACCACAAAAGGATTAAGCAGCACAACTGTTTTCAACATTGATAATAATACTTCTTGAGCACCAATTTAGTATTAGAATGATTTCTGAAGGATCATGTGACACTGAAGACTGGAATAATTACAGCTGAAAATCCAGCTTTGCCTTCCCAGAAATAAATAAATATGATTTAGCTCCAGTTAATGCCGCAATTTAAGAAAAATAATACATTTGGCTGTAACAAATTAGAGTATTTTTTGTTAAGTTGATCCAAAGTATAATTTTTTTTTCAGTGTGCTAGAATATTAGAAAGACTTGTGTGCGAGCTCTTTTGACTTTGGTCAGCAGGCA
>NW_015505466.1:497286-499283 GCF_001515645.1 Sinocyclocheilus grahami | reverse complement strand
GAATGATTTCTGAAGGATCATGTGACACTGAAGACTGGAATAATTACAGCTGAAAATCCAGCTTTGCCTTCCCAGAAATAAATAAATATATATGTTATTTTAAACTGCAATAACGTTTCACAACATTAGTGTTTTTACTGTACAGATTTGATCAAATAATTGGTGAGCATGAGAATTCTAGCAAAACATTGAAAAATCTCACTGACCCCAAACTGTGGATGGTAGTGTATCACAGCACCACAATGCTACTGTGTTTATGAATCTAATGTGCCTAATCATTCCTTTCAATTCCACAGATACATCTCAAATCAAAAAAGGCTACTTTCAATCAGTGAGGACCATATGAAGTTCTACTCAAATCTCAGGAATTTGTGAGTATCTGAATTTGTTTGGTCATGCCAAATGTTAATGAAACTTTATAGAACAGCAGAACTTATGTGAGCATATACTGCCTCACACAGAACAGTGACCAATACTCACCTGACATATGTATCTACGATGGCCTTCTTCAACAATTCCAAACTTCAATATCTGTGAGTCTTTTTGGATACTTTGATATAAAATGTAATGAAATTATGCAGCAAATATTAAGCACATGTGTTATGTTTTCATACAAATGTTCTATACTGTTATTCTTTATTTTCAATTAGTTAAGTATGTTTCTACTCTCTATCTGTAGGAATCTCAGAGACAATAACTTATCAACACTGTCTTGGAGGGCACTTCGTAATTCAAACTTGTCGACTTTGTGAGAGTGTTTTTATTATTAAATAAAATGTACTAAACTGTATGTACAGTGCTCTGTTTGTAAACCATACAAAGAAAGCATCTTTCTGTTCCTGAAGTCTGTTTGGGTTTGCTTTAGGTTGCTCTCCGGGAACCCTTTGCAGTGTGAATGTAAGAACATCTGGATCAAAGTCTGGTTGGATGACAGTGAGAGAGATGAGCTGCTGTGTCTACAGGAAGGAGGAAAAGCAAAAGCCCTGTCTAGACTCACTCTTCCTTCATGTGGTAATGAAACCCAATGCGGTTTTAAGTCGCACAGATTGTGGTAAGAAATATTTTTAAAAATCATCCTCACAAACATGAAAACGTTATTCTTTATACTGTCATTATTTCAGAGTATCCACGTGTCGAGGTCATCCCTGCTGTTGTCAGTCAAATGGCAGGAAGTGATGCCACAGTGATGTGTAGTGTGTCAGGAGCCCCGACCCCTGAGCTCTCCTGGAGCTTAAACTCCAGTGATCACCCTCCTCTCTCAACCAGCTATGAGGTAACACCATGTTTGCCTTTTAAGTATAAAGCTAGTTCGGAATAGCATACTACTATAGTGTTCTTACTCTTTCTGTAGACAGAATGCAAGTTGAATAGAATATTATTAGATATGTAGAATATGTGGTTGACCTGCTACATTTGCTGAGATATGCAGTATTATAAAAAATAAGTATGGAACATTGTATCCCACATAAAATGCAGTTTACTAAACCTTTTATACAATATTTATTTTCGAAAAGCACAAAATATATTTGAATGAAATCTAAAAAAATGTCTGTCTTTCCATTGAAAGTCCAGCAAAACTATGACTATGAAGTTTATAAAGTGATACAATAAAGAATAGAAGAAATCCATATGAATCAAGTGGTTTAATCCAAGTTTTCTGAAAAGGCACAATCGCTTTATACGATAAACAGATTTAATATATCATTTTATTCACATATAAACATTGATCAATGTTTATCTATGTTGCCTTCTCATTAAACCGCGTGAGACCTGTTTGATGTTCTCTAAGTATGTTTATGTGTGAATAAATGCTCAAATTTAAAGTTTATAATATAAAGCAATCATGTCTCTTCAGAAGATTATTAACTGCTCAATAATAGTATTGGATTCAACTGCTTGATTCATTAAAATATTTTTATAAACTTTTTGAACCATGAAAGTTTTGGTTAAATGCATTTTGAAATGAGGGACAGAAATCTCTCAGGATTCATTAAAAA
>NW_015505466.1:496410-496952 GCF_001515645.1 Sinocyclocheilus grahami | reverse complement strand
CATAAAACTTAACATTCTTATTTCAAATGTAACAACTGGACATACTCGTGCAATGCAATTATGATAGTATTCCATTCTGAGCACAGCCAAGTCTCTTGAGCTTTAGCATCAGATCTAATATTCCTTGTAGACACATAGCATAGTGAGATCTTCCACAAAATCATAAGTAAACCTAAGGTGGAACTACAGATGGAAAACAGTGTTTTAACAGACTATGATAGCCCTATTTATTCTATTAGGCCTATACATATCTGCCATCCTCACATCAGTTATAACCTCTCTCCTCCTTGTGCCAGTTTTACACATTCAGGACACTTAAACACTTAATCTCTGTAGCATCCTATAATGTGCTTTCAAATATCATGATTGATCACAGCGCTGAAACCACAGATGCTTGACTCTAGCCCGTAAAAGCTTTGTGTTTCCATTAATATTTAAAATGCTCACTATACTACTTACATTAAAGGAGCCTTCACCCATGGTGAAAACAACAGCCTGTATGACAGATTAAATACATTGACGTGTAGAATGAGAACTTGGAT
>NW_015505466.1:486733-496400 GCF_001515645.1 Sinocyclocheilus grahami | reverse complement strand
TAGAAAGACTTGTGTGCGAGCTCTTTTGACTTTGGTCAGCAGGCAACCATGACCCAGAATACCCTGGCAACCACAAAGCGCATGCATGCCAAATGTTTAAAATATGTTTAAACATAATCAGATCAGATCAGATCAGAGTTGTGGTTTCTTTCTCACAGATTTCTCACAAAATGGAGCTGCAGTCTATTCTGACTCTAAGTGGACTTTCACCTGATGACAACGGCAGAGAGCTCACCTGTAGTGCCGAGAACATTGTTGGCCAGACTGAGGCTTCAGTCCTTCTCAATATTCTTTGTAAGAACTCCCATTGTGTTGTGTGGATTTGCTTTGCATTGCTTTGACAGAATGAGACAGAAGGCCTTGAGCTCAAATGGTGGGTCATGACCAGTGGTGGACGAAGTACACAAGTCCTGTACTTGTTTTAAAGATACCCTGATGAAATATTACTCCATACTTACATACTTATAAATGTATAAGTACTCCTTTTGAATTTCGTCTTGAGTAAGAGAACTGATCTGTAAGAACTACATATTATTATCATTATATATTTTTTTGCAATTTAATGTGCTTCATCCTCATGCTCAAAAAACCTATTTTAAGAGAGAGGGGTCTAATGTCCCAGTCACTCAGATATAATAGACCTAAAGTAGGTTAGAGCTCAGTCTGACATTATTATGAATTATTAGTAGTCAGCACACTGGAGGATCATAATACTCTCGGTTAGTGCTGACCAAAAATTTATATCACGGTATTTTTCAAAATGATGACGTTTTCTTTTTCATGCATGACCGGGTGTTAACATTTTCTACTGATTGAGAGAGGAAATACTGCAGTAGATTGACTTAGAATGCCAAATTTCACTGTCATGATGAGTGAATATTGTAGAAAATTCCACACTAAATAGTTACTAAACATGACCCATTAATACATGTTAACCAGGAGTCACTCTCATTTATAAACGCAACATCGTCTGATAAAATCAACATGCATCTACACACTGCAGTTAAATTCGGTTGTCGGTTCACCTTTTACTCGTTAATCGCGTTCTGTACACACATAATTCACTAAAATACGGGAGCGACAACCGCATTCTACAACTGCATTAACTCCCGAAAAATATTCAAATATCATGATTGATCACAGCGCTGAAACCACAGATGCTTGACTCTAGCCCGTAAAAGCTTTGTGTTTCCATTAATATTTAAAATGCTCACTATACTACTTACATTAAAGGAGCCTTCACCCATGGTGAAAACAACAGCCTGTATGACAGATTAAATACATTGACGTGTAGAATGAGAACTTGGATTATTTAGCTCCAGTTAATGCCGCAATTTAAGAAAAATAATACATTTGGCTGTAACAAATTAGAGTGTTTTTTGTTAAGTTGATCCAAAGTATAATTTTTTTTTCAGTGTGCTAGAATAGTAGAAAGACTTGTGTGCGAGCTCTTTTGACTTTGGTCAGCAGGCAACCATGACCCAGAATACCCTGGCAACCACAAAGCGCATGCATGCCAAATGTTTAAAATATGTTTAAACATAATCAGATCAGATCAGATCAGAGTTGTGGTTTCTTTCTCACAGATTTCTCACAAAATGGAGCTGCAGTCTATTCTGACTCTAAGTGGACTTTCACCTGATGACAACGGCAGAGAGCTCACCTGTAGTGCCGAGAACATTGTTGGCCAGACTGAGGCTTCAGTCCTTCTCAATATTCTTTGTAAGAACTCCCATTGTGTTGTGTGGATTTGCTTTGCATTGCTTTGACAGAATGAGACAGAAGGCCTTGAGCTCAAATGGTGGGTCATGACCAGTGGTGGACGAAGTACACAAGTCCTGTACTTGTTTTAAAGATACCCTGATGAAATATTACTCCATACTTACATACTTATAAATGTATAAGTACTCCTTTTGAATTTCGTCTTGAGTAAGAGAACTGATCTGTAAGAACTACATATTATTATCATTATATATTTTTTTGCAATTTAATGTGCTTCATCCTCATGCTCAAAAAACCTATTTTAAGAGAGAGGGGTCTAATGTCCCAGTCACTCAGATATAATAGACCTAAAGTAGGTTAGAGCTCAGTCTGACATTATTATGAATTATTAGTAGTCAGCACACTGGAGGATCATAATACTCTCGGTTAGTGCTGACCAAAAATTTATATCACGGTATTTTTCAAAATGATGACGTTTTCTTTTTCATGCATGACCGGGTGTTAACATTTTCTACTGATTGAGAGAGGAAATACTGCAGTAGATTGACTTAGAATGCCAAATTTCACTGTCATGATGAGTGAATATTGTAGAAAATTCCACACTAAATAGTTACTAAACATGACCCATTAATACATGTTAACCAGGAGTCACTCTCATTTATAAACGCAACATCGTCTGATAAAATCAACATGCATCTACACACTGCAGTTAAATTCGGTTGTCGGTTCACCTTTTACTCGTTAATCGCGTTCTGTACACACATAATTCACTAAAATACGGGAGCGACAACCGCATTCTACAACTGCATTAACTCCCGAAAAATACAGGTAGTGACAACCGCATTTACAGAAATTCTACGCAGTGTGTATGGAACTGAACTGAACATCTAGTTGTTAATGATGTATTTAAACGTGCATCAGAAATGTGTCTTCGTCTGTATGTGAGATGCAAGAAAATAACAGTGAAAGAAGTCTTAACTTAGCACATTTTGGCTTATATTGAAATCCTCCGACATTCTTCTTTACAAATCCTCGTTTTGTACTTCTAATTAGTGACCATTGCTTTGTTTTGATCTCTCCCCGCGCTTCCGCGTTCGTCACTTATGAGTGGCGCAACGCCGAACTGCTTCCGTTTACAACAGTGAGCGCAAGCTAGATTAAATTGATTATTACGTTTTAAATATGTTTTTTTTCTTACAAAAACGCTTCGATTCGCTACAGGAGGCCTTTGTTCACCCCCAGGGGTGCTTTTTATTTAACTTCTTTCTACACACTGCAGTTAAATTCGGTTGTCGGTTCACCTTTTACTCGTTAATCGCGTTCTGTACACACATAATTCACTAAAATACGGGAGCGACAACCGCATTCTACAACTGCATTAACTCCCGAAAAATACAGGTAGTGACAACCGCATTTACAGAAATTCTACGCAGTGTGTATGGAACTGAACTGAACATCTAGTTGTTAATGATGTATTTAAACGTGCATCAGAAATGTGTCTTCGTCTGTATGTGAGATGCAAGAAAATAACGGTGAAAGAAGTCTTAACTTAGCACAGAAATGTGTCTTCGTCTGTATGTGAGATGCAAGAAAATAACAGTGAAAGAAGTCTTAACTTAGCACATTTTGGCTTATATTGAAATCCGACATTCTTCTTTACAAATCCTCGTTTTGTACTTCTAATTAGTGACCATTGCTTTGTTTTGATCTCTCCCCGCGCTTCCGCGTTCGTCACTTATGAGTGGCGCAACGCCGAACTGCTTCCGTTTACAACAGTGAGCGCAAGCTAGATTAAATTGATTATTACGTTTTAAATATGTTTTTTTTCTTACAAAAACACTTCGATTCGCTACAGGAGGCCTTTGTTCACCCCCAGGGGTGCTTTTTATTTAACTTCTTTTGGACTGAAGCACTGCAACACTCACTGAGTGCCATTAAACAGCTTGAAAGATCAAAGACAATTTTTAATATACCTCCGACTGGATTCGTCTGAAAGAAGAAAGTCATATACACCTAGGATGCCTTGAGGGTGAGTAATTTATGGCCTAATTTAAATTTTGGGGTGAACTAACCCTTTAAGTGGCGTAAAAAATCAAGACATTATGCTATAGAATGCAGTAAAGTAAAACTCTGATAAAAAAAAATAAATTACATACGTACTAAGAGTAAAATTCTTTGTTACTGTCCACCACTGATCGCACAACCCACCCCACAAAATCAGTAGGGTATTAAAGGCTGTGTATCCAATGAATCTTAATGTATTTTAGTGCAAATCTATCTGTCACTTGAGAGAAGCAATCCAAATTTGGCAGAATCCAACATTATCTTTAAATACAATGAATGATGACTATGCAAGGTGAAACATCTAAAAACTACTAAAATAGAGGATTCCTTTATTTCATGTATCGCAGTTTATCAACTTATAAAAGTCCAGAGATTTTCTTTGCAATGAAAGTGAGAGGTACCCAAAATGTGGAGTCCCTTAGGACCATGATACATGTTCAGATAAACACTTAAAAGTCAGCCAGTTTCTTCATTAGTTCCATAAAAAAGTAATAATGTAACATAATTAGATACTTTTTTCATTAGTTATGCAATAGTGTAACAGGTTACTTGGTAAGCTGTCCCACCCAACACAGCAGATGATGACCATGTATTAGAAGTCTAGAACATGTTATGTTCCCATTCATAGGATAATGCTATTGTTAGGTTACTGAATTTAGCAAATCTGGTTTGCATTTACCAACATTATCATGAAAATATAGAACTCTGCTCTCATGTGCACGAACAATTACAAATAAATTGAAAAGTCACAATACTGCAATAAGCAATATTATTGTTTAATGTAGGTTTTCATCAGACCTAATTATGACTTTGTTCCACATTTTAGAATAATAATGAAGTCATCAAAACTAAAAAAAAAGAATACAGGCGGTGGCATTGGAATTATGTAGTGAAAAATTTTAAATCTTGTATTTGAGCTTAAAAGTCGCCACCCTTTGCCCTTTACAGGGGTACTGTTTACAGCTCTGCACACTCTGGGCTTCCCTCAACCAAAATCATGAGGCGCATCCTAATTCTGAACTGTATTGAAGGCATCCACATGTATGCTGGACACTTGTTGCCTGTCTTTCTTTCAAAATCTGTTCCAATACATCTTTAAATTTGTTTTAAAAAAACTATAGTTTTGAAGAAGAATTGATATGTAGGCATGGAAAGTTGATTCATTCAAGTTGAGTGCGTCCAAACTTCGATTGGTACTGTAAGTAAAACTCACTGAACCTCCAATAATTTCCCCATGAAGTATTATTTCAGTGGTGGAATGTGTCTGTTCATCAAAGGTGTAATTGACTTCCTAGAATTTGAAATAACGATTCATGTCATTGAGCTGTCACATCAGAAACTTTGTGATTAATTGTGATTTAAGTGATTAATATTACCATAATTTTTCTTTGATTTGTAAGCTTGATGTCTACCAAGTATATTTTGACAAAATAATAAGATTTCAAACTGAATAGGAGGCTGTGGGTCATTTGACATGAATGCTTAGAGATTAGATGGCTTCCTTTAAAAGAATGGTAGGTTGAACTATTGGATGGTTTTTAAGAGTTCAAGATACATTTGAAAATGTGCCAAATGCTTAAGATTCAGGAAGTTTCCCCTCAAGCTATCACATTAGTCTACTGGGCCCGACAAAACTCACATTGTTGCATAACACTGCTTGAAAAACCTTTCCTACTTAATAGTAAGCTTTGAGCCTTGTAGAATTTACCCGTTATATTTTGTGTGTTTTTTATTGATATGTGTGTAGTTAAAGGAGTAGTTAACTCCTTAAAGTAGTAAGTAAAGATTTAAGTTGAGGATTTGGTGAAAATTCAATGAAGATCATTTACTCACCCTCATGTCGTTCCAAACCCATATTTTCTGTCTTCCCTGCAACACAAAAGCAAAGTCCAAACTGCTCTTTTTTGTACAACAAAATGCAATACCAATCAAATGTTTGGATTCAGTAAGATTTTTTTTCATCAATTAATATACAGCACTTTCAGTTTGCAAGGATGCAATAAACTGTGCTCATTAAAAAGTGGCAGTAAAGACTTTTACATTGTTACAAAAAATCTAGGCCTATTTCAAATAAATGGTTATGAACTTTTGAACTTTCCTGAAAAAATCCAAGAATCTTTAAAACATTTCCACAAAAATTTTAAGCAGCACAACTATTTTCAAATAATAGGAAATCAGTGTTTTACATTCATAGGAAAGATCATGTGACAAACATTGCCATCAGAGGAATACATTTTTAAAAAATCTTCCAAATGGTCTTCCAAACTTTTGAATGGTAATAGATAGTAAACAGGCTGACAAGCTTCATAAAATATCTTAAAGGCCTTGAAGCTGTATGATTCATGCTTGCACAAATTCAAACTTGGCACATGGCAAACGGCCGTGAGAATCAATGTGAGAAACAGTGACTTTTGACTTTAGTGACATCAAACATGACTCAATGCGTCATGAGGAGCAGCTTGGAAATTCTGCTGGAAAGTCATATGGCTTTGAACAATAAGCAGCAATCTAATCCTTTAACAAAACAGTCTCTTTTTTATATGTACATAACATTTCTGTATGTTACACTAACATGATGTTTCATTTCCACCAATCAGTGGCAAATCAGTTAACTTTGGTGAAATCCTTTTAACCATTTGCTTTTGGTTATGCATTGCATCTTTCTTCATGTTGTGTTGTAATATTACAGTAAGCCTCTTAATTTCTTGTCATTCTCTTGTATTTCTCACCCTAGAATCCCTCTATACTGCCCCTTCATCCCATGTGCTGTCACGCCTGTCAGACACTTTCCTTTCGTCAAACTACAGCAAAATTTTCCATGTTCCTCTCGTTTACTCCTTTGGTACATCCTGTTATTACATTTCCTCTCCTCCTCCCCTCTTTCCTTCTCTCTCTCTTTCCTCTGCCCCTTCTTCTTTCTCCTGGGTCAGTTCCCCCTACTATCGTGCAGCTGTACCAGCCCGTGAGGAACCAGGACTGGTGCATCCCTTTCACTGTGACGGGCAACCCGAGGCCTGATCTGCACTGGTACCATGAGGGTAAGCTGCTGGAGGAGCAGCAGTACATCAGGACTGAAATCCATGAAATCACGGATACGGAGTACCACGGCTGTCTGCAGCTGGACATTCCCACTCATATCCATAATGGCATTTACACGCTGGTGGCTAGCAATGAGTTCGGAGAGGACAGGGGAAACGTGTCGGCGCACTTCATGCACATACCTGATGTGGACCACTCAGGGACAGGTGGGCTTGGGTTTTCCTGCATCACTCTAAAATGTATGTTTTATTTGATTTATTATTATAAATAATACAGCCTATTAATGTGCACAATCAAACATCTGTCATATTTTTGTTTCCACAGAGGGAGTGTTCTATTATGGTGAGTTATCTTGTAAAACAATATTTTGGTTAATTAAAGCAAGTACAATTTTAAATATAATAAAGTTAGTTGAATTAAATTTTACCCAAAAATTTCACCCTATATTCATAAGAAAAAAAACAGAAATCCATTTTAGGACTTTTAAGATTTTTAACATTGTGACAGTATTTTTTTATTTATTAAAAAAATTAAGCACATTTTCCCCCCCAAATAAATATTTCTTTCTTTCTTTCTCTTTCTTTTTCCTTTTTTCTTTCTATCTTTCTTTCTTTTTTATTTACTATATTGTGAAAACCTCTTATTCTTAATTTCATACTGAACTCATGAAAATCTTCCTGTTTGGATACAATTAATTATTTTAAATCATTATTGTAAATAATGTTTAGTACAAAGACTATTGGATATTATACTATTAATTAGAGAAATGTTACAGTTTTTTTCAACTGCTTACACACAATTTCAAAACTTTTTTTGCCTCTTTTTTTTTTAAACTTTACATACAAATCCAAGAATTGCACACACGAAATGCAAAATGAAGCACTGCATTCAAAATATCACAAACACATCTCAAAAGCAAACATTTGCAAACACCTGTGCCATAATATGAATTCCTGTTAGATGTTTGTGTGTTACATACAGAATTGTGTGTTGTGTTTTGCAAAAAGTGTTTTATGAAATTGAAAACTGAGACAAAAGGCCAAGAATTAGTGTATGGTTTTGCAGATTTGGTGTGTGGTTGTGTCTGAGTGTCAGGTTTCAGAAATTGTGTGACAAGTAAAGATTTTGAGTGTAAGCAGGTGAAAAAAACTGTAAGTAGACTACTGCCATTAGGGGGTTTGTGCTTAATTGCTATGAAAATAATTGCACAATGCAAAAAAAAAAACTTTATAGTTCTAAAAAGAGACTTCATTTTCTTTATGCAAAATATAATTTCTTATGATAATGAGGTGTTGTGTAATGTAATGTAATGTTGTGATGTTTATAGAATGTTATATATCACTACATAATCCATTTCCATTTTTCTTTCCATTTAAATGATGTAACACAGACACAACATTTAGTCCAGGTAAGTCTGTTCCTCCCTTTATCACTCATGTATCACATTAATTTGTTCAAACCTTCAGGCTTTTATAGTTTTGAACTGCAGTCCTTTAAATAGTGTAATTTGTTTCATCTGCCTTTTTTTTTTAAAGAAACCCCGCCACTGGAGGACAAAGTCGCGGTATGTTTTTGCATAGTGCGATTAAAGGAAACTTTCTGGTTAAATACATCTTAAGTTTTATTGACAACATCTGTGGACTGCTGTTGATTACCATAGAAAATTATCCGATTACTGACGTAACCTCGGTTCCCTGAGATAAGGGAATGAGCGTTGCATTATGGGTTATCCTCCTGTTTACCCTGTTATTGAAGCCTGATTTGTTAACGTTTGTGTAACTGCACAAACCAATGGCGCTTTAGCCCGCCAGAAAGGGCGGAACCGACCTCTATGTAAGTCGGCTCACTGCAGCATTTCATCAGAATCACTTCGACTGAAGCGACAGCCATCGATTTGCGTGCAGCTTATAGTATGGCAAGTGACGCAACGCTCGTTCCCTTAGCTCAGGAAACCGAGGTTACGTCAGTAACCGGAGCGTTTCCTATCGAACGTTCACTTCACGTTGTGTTATGGGAACAATATCCAATCACGCCATGCTATGAGCAGAAACATAACGATCTGCTCTACGAGCCCAGTTTAGAATCACTAATTTAAGGGCCCCTGAAACATAAGAGCCTCCGGGAGAAACCAGCAGTTTAAATGTATAAGATCCATGCCTGCAAGGCAGGGATGTCCAAATTATAAAATCTAACTAATGTGGACGGCGACGGCCAGAGGCAGACAAAGTACTCAAGTCCATTACTTGAGTGAAAGTACAGATACTGCTGGTCAAATATTACTCCATTACAAGTAAAAGTTGTAAAGACAGATTTGTACTTATGTAAAAGTACAGAAGTACTTGCTTTTAATCTACATTTGAACAGAGTGGACAGTGAAATCCTGTAAATACAGAGGTGATAAAAAAGGGGGGAAAAAATCAAACCTACTTTAAAACCCAGCAACACAACTGTAGTTGTATAACTTTACAACAGCAACACTGCTTTAACAGCAAGACTTATTTAACATCAAAACAAAAAAAACATTTTTTTTAAATGCTGTCTAATCACTCTCTCGTGGTACTTTGATGTCACACACAGAACAGTCTATGCAGTGCTGCTTCAAGTCCAACACCTTTTGTGTTTTATTAGGAGACGCACAACAGTTCTTCTGTGGCTTTATATGTAATATTTTCACTTACACAATTTAGCAAAATCAGACAATATTGTGTCTAATATATACCACAATATTAACTTCTTATTATTGAATTGTTGTAAATAAATATCATATTTGCAACTGGTCAGTGTTCAAAAAATGCTGGGAAATCTCTTCATAGCCCTACAAGTGTGATTACTGATAAACTGC
>NW_015505466.1:463270-485100 GCF_001515645.1 Sinocyclocheilus grahami | reverse complement strand
TACTGAATACAGTACAGTGAAATCCTGTAAATACAGAGTGATAAGGAAGATAAAAAATCAAACTTGCTTTAAAACCCAGCAACGCAACTGTAGCTGTATAACTTTACAACAGCAACACTGCTTTAACAAAAAAGCAAAACAGCAAGACTTATTTGACATCAAAACAAACATTTTAAAAATGCTGTCTAATCGCTCTCGCTGTACTTTGGTGTTACACACAGACCAGTCTGTGCAGTGCTGCTTCAGTCCAACACCTATTGTGTTTTATTAGGAGATGCACAACAGTTCTTCTGTGGCTTTATAGGTAATATTTTCACCTTACACAATTTAGCAAAATCAGACAATATTGTGTCTAATATATACCACAATATTAACTTCTTATTATTGAATTGTTGTAAATAAATATCATATTTGCAACTGGTCAGTGTTCAAAAAATGCTGGGAAATCTCTTCATAGCCCTACAAGTGTGATTACTGATAAACTGTCTGAAAAAAAAGAAAGTCACGTTTTAGAGAAGAAAAAAATCACCCACTGACTTTCAAAGCTGCTACATAGTAACGACTTTCTACTTCAAGGACCTTGATAGAAATGTAGTGGAGTGAAAAGTACAATATTTGTCTTTCAAATGTAGTGAAGTTAAAGTCATAAGTTCCCAGAAAAAATAATACTCAAGTAAAGTACAGATACTCAAAATGTGTACTTAAGTACAATACTCAAGTAAATGTACTTAGTATCTGTCCGCCTCTGGCGACGACCAACCAGCGGCCGCACAAATCTCACTGATGGAAATCCCGCTGGCCCATGCCCAGGAGGAGGCCATTCCTCTAGTTGAATGGGCTCTCACTCCTATAGGGCACTATGAGCCCACTGAGGCGTAAGCCAGGGCGATCGCATCTACAATCCCGCGAGATAGTCTCTGCTTTGTGACTGGCAGCCCTTTAGAGCATTCTCCAAAGCACACAAAGAGCTGCTCAGACTGTTTGAACGACTTAGATTATATAAACGATATAGATTACAAATGATTGATTATTGTCCAGCAGTGTATTTGATTTCTTGTAGCAAATTCAAAGTAAGAGATAAGAAAAGAGAAAGAAAAAAAATATATAATAATAATAATACATACATACATACATAAATTGATTGTATTTGACATTTCTGAAATGATGGCTATGCCCCTGGTGTGACAAAATGTTAGCCTATACATAATACTTTTAAAGCTCTTTTTTAAAATCTTGGCTTACATACATTTCTATATATGCCATGTCATGCCATAGCATCATTAAACTAACATCTAACAATGGACAAAAGTGTTTTTTTTTCTGTAAGCTATGGTTCTCTAACCATAAAAGCTGCTGTGTAATTTGCCCCCTTACTAAGCATTTAAAGAATTTAGGGGAAGTATTTAAATAATCCTGTGAATGCACTTAAAGAATGCAGAATCTAATTGTTAATCGAATCGAATCGAATTTTATTGGAAATTGAATCGAATTGAATCGTTCTTAATTTGCAAAAATCGTTCTTGAATCGAATCGAAAACCTATGAATCGTGAATCGAATCGATTCGCTGTCTACCCAAAGATTCACAGCCCTAGGTGCGCCCCTTGTCCAACAGCTCTTGCAGAAAGGTTAGCACGTGGGACACGTCACATGAGTTCCGGTCCTGATCTCGTGCTGAACACCAGTCACAAAAGACTGACCACTTGAGAGCATAGAGACGTCTTGTAGACGGAGCTCTTGCTTCTAAGATGGTGTTTGACACTCTTGCAGGAAGCTGGCTAGCCTCCCGTCGAGGGACCAGACATGAAGGTTCCACAGCTTTGGCTGGGGATGCCAAATCCTCCCCTGTGGTTGCGAGAGAAGATCTTTCCTCAGTGGTATCGGCCATGGGGCTGCTGATGACAGCTGGACCATTTCCAGAAACCAAGGTTGGTTCCTCCAGAGTGGGGCCACCAAGAGGAGAGCACATCTCGTTTCCCTGACTTGCCTGATGACCCGAGGGAGCAGAGCGATCGGAGGGAAAGCATACAGACGGGTGTTGGGCCAGTCGTGGGCCAGAGCATCCCATTGTGTTGAGAAATAGATTGGGCAGTGACATTTGTCTTCGGAGGAGAAGAGGTCCACCTCTGCCTTGCCGAAAACTGACCAGAACATCTGAACCGACTGAAGATGTAGTCTCCACTCTTCTGGAGCTACATTGTCCCTGGACAGCATGTCCGCTCCCTGGTTCAGTCTGCCCGGCACGTGAACCGCTCGTAGTGAGAGGAGTTTGCTCTGTGCCCATAGTAGGAGACGTCGAGTCATCCTCTACAGGGGATGTGACCTGAGGCCACCTTGGCAATTGATATAAGCTACCACAGTCATGTTGTCCGACCGGACCAAAACGTGGTGCCCCTTTAAGGCTGGCAGGAAGGACTTTAGGGCCAGACAAACAGCCATAATTTTGAGGCAGTTGATGTGTAGGCATCGCTCGCGAATGGGTACCTGTTTTATGGCACCTTTTGCAAGCAATGTGTTTACTTCGGACCGAAGAACATGAGAATCGTTGTTCGATACCGAAGTTTGAATGACACCTCTGAAACGAGAAGGCCTGCGATCAAACTGAAGTGAGTATCCTTGTTCTATCGTTTTAGGATCCATGTTGACACGCCAGGAATGGCTTTCCAAGCCATCAGCCGGGTGGCAAGAGGTTCCATTTTTATGAATGACAACTCGCCGTGTGAAGGCAGGGAGCTGGCATGTGTGAGTGCAGGGAGAGGAATTTTGCACTTTAAAGTATGTGGGTCCGCTATCACAGCGGTAATTTGATGGGGCACATGCTGGTTTTGCAGGATGTGCCCTGTTAGAAAACCTCTGCTACTCAGAGATGTTCGAAAAGACGGGGAGTAAATGCGAGCTTTCATTGAGGGGGTTCTGGCTTCTGCGAAAATGAGCCCTCTCCTCTTCCTGTCTGCTGGATCAGGATGGCTTTTGATGCTTTGGGTTTAGCACTATGAGTGGGCGGGGACCTTGACGTTTCGGGAAGGGATACTTCCTAGCCACTCTGTGACGCTGGTGAAGCCCAGGCTCCTGTTTTTGCAGAGGCTGTGGCGGCGCTGGCTTCGCAAACTGTTGAGTGGATGCAGTCTTGGGGCGACTTGAAACAGTTGCCAAACTGGGGAGCTTAGGCAGGAAATGACGCAGCACCTGCAACGTCTTTTGTGCCTCAGTGAAGCGCTCTGTGATACCGTCCACAGCCGGGCCAAAGAGTCTCTTGGGAGTGACGGGGGAGTCCAGGAAGGCCATTTTCTCAGCGTCCCTGATCTCTGTTAAGTTTAGCTATGGCCTTGCCCACTGCCTGCGCCGTCACCTTTGTGGTGCGAAGAGCCAGATCGGTCGATGTGTGCAGCTCTCTGAAAGTGCTGATCTCTGCCAGACTCGTCCATGTCACGGAGAAGTTTGGCTTGAAATACTTAGAGGACAGACATCGCTAGCCAGCTGCTGCATAAGCCTTGTTGGCCAGAGCTGACGTCATCCTGCAGGGCTTAGAGGGGTGCGATGCAAACTTGAGCCCGCAGGTCGATGGTGGACACAGATGAGCCACCACAGCCTCTTCTGTACCCCTTTTTTTCACTCGTCGAGGAGGCCGGGGATGGGCTCTTCCGGGGCCATCCAATCCAGGCCGAGTTCCTCTACTGCCTTCGTGAAGACGCGGATCAGCTCTGAGTCTACGCTGGGGCACGCAGACTGAGATAGAGCGGGGGCTTCAGGCTCTTCGCCGGAACCCGCCCACTCTTCAGCGTCAGCTGCCGTCAAGGACATGGAGTTGTCAACGATCACCTCCTCTTCAGAAGTGCCGAAAGACACCAGGCTGCTCGCAGCCGACGAGGGGTGTTGATCCTCATGTGTGAAACACACCGGTGAACTGAGGCGCTGCAGGGAGAGTGAGGCACGCGGGCGCTGGCCTGATGTAATCTCACTCGAGCCCGCAGCTCCGCTGTTTCTTCCTCTTGGTCGAGAAAGGAAACGGGAGAGCAGGATGGGGACGTCCACCTTCGTGAAAGAAGGCAATGTGTGAGCGAAGGAGGGAGAGACTCATGTTCTCGCAGTGAGAACATGAAGACTCAGTGAGCGCAGCCTCTGCGTGGGCGCTACCCAGACAGGCGACACACTCACTGTGCCCATCAGCGTCTTGCAAGGGGTCCTTGCAGGTGCTGCACTCACGGAGCAACATTTGCAACAACGCTGCTTGAAATTAGTTTTTGGAAATATGCTCTGGAAATGCTCTTAATTTGCCGGATGGCCACAGGGGAAGGTCTTCTTCTGCTGCCGGAGGCTTCTTCCACGGCGAAGAGCAAGGAGAGCAGGTAAGCAGGCTTCTTTTCTTGCTTCTTCGGCTTCGTAGTAGGGTCAGCGAAGAGATGGTCTCATCGCTGAAGGAGAAGATTCTGATGAAATGGCGCGTTGCGCCGACTTATATAGAGATCGGCTCCGCCCTTTCTGGCAGGCTAAATCACCATTGGTTTGGGCAGTGATACACACATTAACACAGTGTTTCCCAATCTTTTTTTAGTCAAATAATGTTTAGTCCTAGAAAGCTATTATTATCAGAACACGCGAGCATAACATAGCGGTTAGCAGATCAATGAATGAGAGGGCAGCGTTACCAGAGTTGTCCATATACCACACCATGTTACAACACAGTAGGGCTATTGCAGACAGAAACAATACTGTACTACATCGATGTTTCCTGTCAGCTCGATTTTTGAGTGTACTTTGCTGTTCCGATGAGCATGAACGGTATACGAGTGGAGCGACTGAGCGGAGCACACACGCATAGAGCGGAATAATACACAGCGTCATTCCACGTGAAAGTGAAACCTGAGCGGTGAACTAATTTTCGGCAGCCGAAATTTCGGTGCATCTCTAATTATTGGCAACATCAGAAATGGATATTATATAATAGATGCTTTTTTTAACATTTTAGCTATTTAAACATATTAAAAAATGATTTTTTTACACGGCACCCCTGCTCTCGACAGACGGCACCCCGGTTGGGAAACACTGCGTTAACAAATCTGGCTTCAGTAACAGGGTAAACAGGAGGATAACCCATAACGCAACGTGAAGTGAACGTTCAAGGGAGGGAACTATTTTGACCCATCCATCAGTTTGTACTTACAGTACACTGGAAGTCTATGGGGCCAGCATTCTAGAGTATTTGAAGGCAGAAATATGAAGCTTGTACTTTTGTTTAAGCACCTCAGTAAAAATTGTTTATTTGAGCTGTAAAGTTGTCTAAATCATTTTTGTTGATTGTTGTTGAGGTGGGACTACCTTTCTAGATGGAAGAATTTTGCCCCATAGACTTTCCTTTTTTATTTGTTTTTACAAACTGAGAGACTAGGCACATTACATTTCTGTAGTAATTGACAGCAGGCTGCAGATGCTGTTGAGAGAGCTTAACATATATTCACCAAGGATATTCTGTTTATTGTTTGATTTATTATTGGACAATTGACATTTGTGACAATATCATTAAAGCAAGAAATTTCAATTTTAAATTACTTTGTTTGATACAATAAATTTAAACCCACCGCAGACGTGCTTGCTTCAGTAAAATCTACTGTACCTTTATATATTCTAGGTTTATATAGTGGTTGGAATAGCTGGGGTTGCTTTAACCGGATGTATCCTGATGTTAGTTTTCCTCAAGTATGGCAGAAGCTCCAAGTTTGGTATGAAAGGTGAGTGCACCATTTTATCTTTTCACTTCTGCTGAATATGTTTTTTTTTTTTTTAAGTCAACATAACATACCTTCTTAATACACATACCTGGTTATTCCATATAATTTTTTAAGGCGACATAGCACGAAAATCTGACTTTTTCCATGTTTAAGTGCTATAATCAGGTCCCAACCCTGAAAACGTGAAAAAAACAACAACACAGTAAATCTATTTGATAAGCCTTTCTCTGCAAGCTTGTGAAAAAACAAGCCTCTCAGATTTCGCTCCCCCCATAACGTAGAAAGGGGATGTTATTATAATATTACCACCCCTTAATCTGCACGTTTCCACCCACAGCACTGCCATTGTGTTTTTGCAAGCGACAATGGTGTCAGATCTAACGCCATAGCAAAAGTTCAAGCAAAGCATGCTAATTGTTCTGTCTTTGGCTGCACTGAAGAGCACAGAACACTATTTAGAGTCCCAGCCTCAGACGAGACAAGAGAGCAGTGGATTTATTTATTTATTTATTGTATATTACGGTGCTGCCACACAGATTTAATATAAACATGCAATTTCTTTCCCAACTGTTTACCTTCACAGACATAACCAACTGTTTTTGTAACTCGTGTGTTTTTAAGAGAACTTGTGTGTATTTGACTGTTTAAGTGCAATAAAACATGAAAGAGAAATTTAGTTTAGTACTCACATGTCATGTGACAGCCACTTTCTTTGCGCATGCTTTGGATGTGTGCGCTCTGAAAACCGTAAATAAGAAGTTTAAACTGATATGGTTAAAAACCAAACAGATGCTTTTTTATCAGAGTATCCGAGGTATGAGCTGTAAAGGCTCAGCCCTATTCTGGAAAAGGGGGAGGGGAGCAGCAGCTCATTTGCATTTAAAAAGACATGCTAGAAAACAGCATGTTTCTGCTTCCACTCAAAATAGGCATTTTCAAAATGATATAATAAATGATCTGTGGGGTATTTTGAGCTGAAACTTCAAAGACACATTCTGGGGACACCTGAGACTTATATTACATATTGTAAAAAGGTGCATAGGTCTCCTTTAAAGTGCCCCTATTATGGGTAATGAAAGGTTCATATTTTGGTTTTGGGAGTCCCCAACAACATTTAGTACTCACATGTCATGTGACAGCCACTTTCTTTGCGCATGCTTTGGATGTGTGCGCTCTGAAAACCGTAAATAAGAAGTTTAAACTGATATGGTTAAAAACCAAACAGATGCTTTTTTATCAGAGTATCCGAGGTATGAGCTGTAAAGGCTCAGCCCTATTCTGGAAAAGGGGGAGGGGAGCAGCAGCTCATTTGCATTTAAAAAGACATGCTAGAAAACAGCATGTTTCTGCTTCCACTCAAAATAGGCATTTTCAAAATGATATAATAAATGATCTGTGGGGTATTTTGAGCTGAAACTTCAAAGACACATTCTGGGGACACCTGAGACTTATATTACATATTGTAAAAAGGTGCATAGGTCTCCTTTAAAGTGCCCCTATTATGGGTAATGAAAGGTTCATATTTTGGTTTTGGGAGTCCCCAACAACAGGTTGACATGCATGCAAGGTCAAAAAACACTTTCATTGTCTTATGACATGCATTTATGTTTACCTTATTTGCTCAACGACTCCCAAACGATTCGTTTAACGATTCATTTTTCCAAACCCCTCCTTTGCATGATGATAATCTGTGGTGATTGGTCCGATTAGTCTCATTTTCGTTTCATCATGCCTGTAATGCCTGATAAAGCATTTGTGAGCACAGTGTGTACAAGCAGCATTTGTGAGCACAGTGTGTACAGCGTTATTTTTACCGCTCCAAAAGCGGCACCTAGTGGCAAAGAATGAATTTGCATTTTGATTCAGACCAACTCGAAAAGACCAACAAGTGGGTGGGCAATATGCTAATGTTTCATGTTGATGTCAACATGAAACAGCTTGGGATTCGTTTTAAAAAGGGGTCATATGACGTTGCTAAAAAGAACATTATGTTGTATATTTGGTGTAATGCAATGTGTTTATGCGGTTTAAGGTTAAAAAAACACATTATTTTCCACATAATGTGCATTATTGTTGCCTTTCTGAAACGCGTCGATTTTTACAAAGCTCATTGTTCTGAAAAGCGATGTGTGCTCTGATTGGCCAGCTATCCAGTGCACTGTGATTGGCTGAATACCTCAAGCGTGTGACGGAAATGTTACCCCCCTTAACATACTGTGATGCCCTGTGTCCCGGCGCGATGAGACAACAAACGAGGCATTTGTTGCATCCAGTGTGGACATAATTACTGATTATAATGACTTAGACTGTCGTTTTATGCGTTGCATTGCGTATCGCGCTGTGTAAACATAAAACCATGTGTGGAGAAACGACAAACGACAAGCGCTACTCTACACTGCTCAAAACTCACGTTTGAATCATCGGTGGCAAATTCTTTAAATATAAAAAACGTACTTACAGGCTGTGAGTCAGAAGCGCCAGACTGATGCTAAACCAGAATGATCAGCCTCAGAGGAGCTGAGCGGTGCTGTAAAATATGTTCCATGTCTTAATACTACAGAAAACACCCATTGAACAAACTAGATATTGTCATGAGCATCTAAATGCTTATATAGAAAAGAAATGAAACATTAATGCTGCTGCTGTCTGCTAATATTTTAGGCTACCACTAAGAATTGTTTCCTTATGAGATGTTTGGCGCTTATTGTGTAGCATATTCTGATTATCTGATAAATCTAGGTCTTTATTCTTATTACTGTTTACTTTAATTACCCAGTAAGGTTGGAGATCCCACAGTTTGCTCCTTACAAATGCATATGATGCAATCACTGAATCTGACAAGCAAAAAATCATAGCTATCGAAATTTTACCACACTTTACTTCATAATAACTGACTATAAATGTTTAATAAAGTGTGATGTGTGAGATTCTCTTCTTTCTGTTGTATATAAATAAAGCATACTGATCAGATATTAATATTTATGGATACAATAGGGTCTGACAGGTTACATTTTAAGCTATTGAAGTGTGTTACCCCTCTTTATTTCACGCAGGTGACTAATGCTTAATAAAGTAACTTGTGATGTTTCAGCTCCTCTTCTATTTTTCCTCTTTTACACAAAAGTTGTTTGACATGTACCTACCATTAATTGGCTTAATCATTTCCAAAAAGCAATAAGAGCCATACAGTAAGCCTGTTTTTATATGAGCTTTTTGTTATTCATATCAGAAACGGCACTTAATTAAAAATAATATGTTAATACGTGAAAGTATTATGTGGCATCAAGAGAAAGAGCAGAATTAAATTGCAACATTTATATGCCTGTTTTGAGGCTTACAGGTTTTTCCCCCTGATGTTCTTGTGCAGATTCAATGTAAAAAAAAAAAAAGCAGATTGAGAAGGAATTCCTTTGCCTAACATGCATTTATCTTGTTAATGTTCACCCCCTCCACCCCAATATATATATATTTTTTAAAGTGCAGTAATGCTAAATAACTTAGACCTCTCAAATTGTATGTAGTTTGTCAAGATTAAAGTAGCATTTGATTGTGAAATAACATTTTGGTAGCTATAATTTTGACCTATCATACCATACTATATCTGATAAATATGCTTTATAAAATAGAAAGAAGAGGAGCTCACACATCACATGAGCCACTTTATTAAACATTTATAGTCAGTTATTACAAAATTAAGAGTGGCAACATTTCTAGCTATGATAATTTTACTTGTCAGATTCAGTGACCCTAACCAGCTCATGCATTTGTAAGGAGCAAACTGTGGGATCTCCAACATTACTGGGTAATTACTGTAAACTGTAATAAGAATAAAGACCTACATTTATCAGATAATCAGAATACGTTACACAATAAGCTATAAAGAGGAGCTGAAACATCACAAGTTACTTTATTAAGCATTAGTCACCTGCGTGAAATAAAGAGGGGTAACACATTTCAATAGCTTAAAATGTAACCTGTCAGACCCTATTGTATCTATAAATATTAATATCTGATCAGTATGCTTTATTTATATATAACAGAAAGAAGAGAATCTCACACATCACACTTTATTAAAAATGTATAGTCAGTTATTATGAAGTAAAGTGTGGTAACATTTCGATAGCTATGATTTTTTGCTTGTCAGATTCAGTGACTGCATCATATGCATTTGTAAGGAGCAAACTGTGGGATCGCCAGCATTACTGGGTAATTAAAGTAAACAGTAATAAGAATAAATCTAACCTACATTTATCAGATAATCAGAATATGTTACACAATAAGCGCTAAACATCTCATAAAGAAACAATTCTTAGTGGTAGCCTAAAATATTAGCAGACAGCAGCAGCATTAATGTTTCATTTCTTTTCTATATAAGCATTTAGATGCTCGTGACAATATCTAGTTTGTTCAATGGGTGTTTTCTGTAGTATTAAGACATGGAACATCTTTTACAGCACCGCTCAGCTCCTCTGAGGCTGATCATTCTGGTTTAGCGTCTAATCTCCTGCGCAAACATTTGCTGAACAGCGACCACTGGTCCCAGTTTTCGCTAGGTCACCGATTTCGGCACAACATCGGTGGGCTGAGTGAGCGGCGGCCGGTGGGCTTGAGAAAGGTGCGGTCGGCGTATTCGACGAAGGAGCGTCCGATGGGCTTGCGGCAACCACATGTGACGACCCCGGGCTGGACTCCGCTTCGTCCATGATGAAAGCCGATCCGGCGATCCACAGCACGAAGTTGATGTATTTCCTCAGCGACCAGCATGGATCAGCTCTAGGCATGACGAAGCGGATATCGTCCTCTTTTGGAAGGACAAACAAAGTAGTTTCGCTTTCACAATGAAACACACAGCATCTCCACAACACGGCGACGGCAGCGGTAGCAACAATATTACAGCGAGAATCAAAGTTATGCCTTCTTCCTTTGCGTGAACATTTGGGTGGTGTTATGCAAATCGTCCCACATCATGACGTAGACATGTGGTGTTAGAACGAGCCGTTTTAGGTAGGCGTGGTTGAGTCTTCATTTTATAAAGAATATCTCTTTGGATTTGAACTTTACAGATCTTCTTTATGCACCAAGAGCTTGCAACACTCCAAAGAGAAAAGAAACATTGAAATCGCATCATATGACCCCTTTAAAAACAACTCCTTTCAATGATTCAGAGTCGACTCTTTCTTTTGAGAGACAATAACTTTATACACGGTGCACTTTCAGATTTAAAACGTTGCAGGATGTTTTCATTCACTTAGAGCTGTGTTACACACTGCATGAAAGGTAATTTTCAAAAATCCATAATAGGGGCACTTTAAGCATGTTTAAGCATTTTAAGCAATGTTTTAGCAAACTTACAAGTCTGTCTCCATTCTGATATGGAACACCTACATTTCACAATTGAATTGGTTCCTGTTGAAAATAAATAAAAATAAAAACAAATCCTGGCCTACATTTTATTTCTTGTTAAATATCTTGTTTCACTGAGAAATATGTCACATTACGAAAGTAAAGTCAGGTAACGTCATTATTACCGTACAAATACAGAATATTATGAATTTTAATTTTTTCAGCAACATTATTAGTTGCACCTTCTAAACAAACTTTATGGTTATTGTTTTCGCTCTCATAATAATGCACTTTTTGAGAATCTGTATTGAGAATCTGAATTCTTATTATTTCTGTGGATTATTGTATTGTCTGATTTTTTCCCGACCAGGCTCTTCATCTGTCATCAGTAATGAAGACGACTCGGCCAGCCCGCTTCACCACGTTTCCAATGGCAACAACACGCCATCATCATCGGAGATGGGCCCAGATGCCGTTATCATCGGAATGACAAAGATTCCAGTCATCGAGAACCCCCAGTACTTCCGCAACCCTGGCAGCATGCTGAAATCGGACACTTGTGAGTTGCCATGGCATGCTGGGCCGTCAGCGGCCCCACTCTGAAATAGATTCCAGCCTAGGTTGCCACTGGTCAGTTGTCATAGTAACCTCCCCTTCTATCACCATGGCGATGATATCAGGGGTGGCTGACGCTGTGTAACATAAAGGGTTAGTTCACCCAAAAATGAAAATTAGCCCATAAATAACTCACCCTCAAGTCATCCTAGGTGTATATGACTTTCTTCTTTCAGACGAATCCAGTCGGAGGTATATAAAAAATTGCCTTTGATCTTTCAAGTTGTTTCATGGCACTCAGCGGGTGTTCCATGCGTCCATCCAAAAGAAGTTAAATAAAAAGCGCCCATCCATTAAAAAAAATCATCTCACACGGTTACAGGGGGTGAACAAAGGCCTTCTGTAGCGAATCGATGCGTTTTTGTAACTTTCAGACGAATCCAGTCGGAGGTATATAAAAAATTGTCTTTGATCTTTCAAGTTGTTTCATGGCACTCAGCGGGTGTTCCATGCGTCCATCCAAAAGAAGTTAAATAAAAAGCACCCATCCATTAAAAAAAATCATCTCACACGGTTACAGGGGGTGAACAAAGGCCTTAGGCCTTAGGCCTAACCTAAAGGAAGCAAAGTCTTCTCTTGGCTTATATCGAAATCCTCCGACATTCTTCTTTACAAATCCTCCTTTTGTACTTCTAATTAGTACTCACCCTCAAGTCATCCTAGGTGTATATGACTTTCTTCTTTCAGACGAATCCAGTCGGAGGTATATAAAAAATTGCCTTTGATCTTTCAAGTTGTTTCATGGCACTCAGCGGGTGTTCCATGCGTCCATCCAAAAGAAGTTAAATAAAAAGCGCCCATCCATTAAAAAAAATCATCTCACACGGTTACAGGGGGTGAACAAAGGCCTTCTGTAGCGAATCGATGCGTTTTTGTAAGAAAAATATCTATATTCAAAACTTAATAATAACTTTAATGTAGCTTGCACCAACAGTTGTAGACTGGAAGCAGTTCCGGGTGGATGACGTATGAGTTCAGCGTTGCGCATGCGCTGGTGAGTCTCATGAAAACCAACGTTTGTTAACAGGAGCAAAGGAAGCAAAGTCTTCTCTTGGCTTATATCGAAATCCTCCGACATTCTTCTTTACAAATCCTCCTTTTGTACTTCTAATTAGTGACCGTTGTTTTGTTTTGATCTCTCTGCTGCGTTTCCGCGTGCATCACTTCTGAGCGGCGCATGTGCAGCGCTGACCTCATACGTCATCCACCCGGAACTGCTTCCAGTGTGCAACAGTGAGCGCAAGCTACATTAAAGTGATTATTACGTTTTGAATATGGATATTTTTCTTACAAAAACGCATCGATTCGCTACAAAAGGCCTTTGTTCACCCCCCTGAGCCGTGTGAGACACTTTTTTTTAATGGATAGGGGCTTTTTATTTCACTTCTTTTGGACTGATGCACTGCAACACCTGCTAATATACTTCTGACTGGATTCGTCTGAAAGAAGAAAGTCATATACACCTAGGATGACTTGAGGGTGAGTAATTTATGGGCTAATTTTAATTTTTGGGTGAACTATAACCCTTTAATCACTGTTGGACTGTAGATTAATCTGCAAGCGTTCTTCATTTAAATTAATTTACATTTCAGGATCTGTAAATAGTGCACCTGTAAATCTTACCAACAACTGATTGATCGTTAGTGATATTTGCTAAAGCAAGCATCTCACATAGTTGCTCATATGTAGGGTTAAGTCAGCATGAAAACAATATTGACCCTATTAGTTTTCTTATTGCACGTTACTGGTGTTATTATGAATGATTAATTCATGCATATATATATTTGTGATCTCTAACCTAATCTATATATATTTAGGGTTTTATTTGTTGTAGGGGTTTTATAAGCACAAAATAATGATTATACATTGTTACCATGATTTACAGAAAATCAAAGTAATTTGGTGTAACAATATTTCATAATACACATTTCTTGTTAGGCATAGTTACAACAAGAGTCATTAGATGACATTAAGTGACTTAATTTAAGGATTAGATTTTAGCTCTAAAATTCTAATTATTTGTAACTTCAAATCTTTACCCATTTTGCTACTATCCTTCAAACAAGCAGGTTTTGCCTTTTGTCAGCAAGATGTTTTAAAATATAATATGATCACTTATTCTTTTATATGTTTTAACAAGTACATGTCAGAATAAGTTTGTTGTTTAATTTTCGCATAAATATATCTGTTACGCGAGTGATGATGAAACAATATTTCACCCACGTTTTGACATTTTGACAAAAGTAATTTGAAACATTAAAGCAGACGCTTGAATTTAATATGCTTTCTGTGTATATAAAATCACATTTGTACTTAATTTGTTACGGTCACCAAAATGGGATGTCATATCTATATTTATATAGGCTATTCAATAGAATTGGTCCAAAGACAAAGTCGGAAACGTCTTGAAAAAAATGTGTATGCATGCAAATGGTATAATATCCAAGGTACACATTTCTAATAATTGTGCCGTTCATTCTCATATTGTATTTTCAGAAAGTTTTGGAATATTTGTCCTCTCTCCAAACATGTCACTACCAAAACACAGTAATAATAATTTAATTAGAAGGCTTATATTGACCTTTACTATATTTTAGTAAAATTTTGCTTACATCTCCATTGTATGTATATATATATATATATATATATATTAGAGGTAACTCAATGACAATACAATTTTTAACAATATTTCAACTGTAATTTATGAGATTTGTTGTATTTTGTATCCAATTTTTCTTTGTAAAAGGCAAAAAGTCTGAAAAGTGATCATACTGATTTCAAAGTTAAGGATTCATTAGTTTGAATATACATTGAACCAAAAACTATCAAAACATCTTAGCTGAAAATTCAGTATACTTTATTTTTGACCAAAAATCCCATGTTTCGGTAGTGACTGCATATTTTCGGTAGTGACAGTCACAGTAATGCTTTGGTAGTGACTACATCACATTACAGAATTTTAACTTGCATACTAAAACACTACAAAAAATACTAAAATACAAAAATTTTGCATAACTGTACAAAAATTTTGTTTATTTCCCCCAAATATAAGATTATGTGTTCCCTTTTGTCACTACCGAAATGATGACATGTTTTGGTCGTGACTGTTTCGGTAGTGACAGTTTTATGGGATAACACCCAAAATGGATATATGGTTAACTAGCACAGTTCTAAACAGTGGTACACATATAAAAACTAAATGTTATGGAATAACTCCCAAAAAAGTGTGCTTAATTACAGAAAAAGGTGTTCGGAAGTTACACACAGATTTTTCAGACTTTTGAACACATTTACCTCCAAATGATGGGACCTATCTACTCACACATTGTAGCTATGAGAGAGGGGGACACAGGATTATTTCCTGATCATAAATTTAGGGGTGTAGTTAAAATCACTCTTAGACTAAAACATACACTTGTCTTGGTAGTGACATAAAAATGCGGGACACATTTTTTTTTACATAAAGTTTCATAATTTACCAAGGAAATATAAAATAAATAGTTTTTTAACTTTAATTTTTTTAAAGAATCAAAAAGATACTTTTAAAAACAACAATGGAAAAAAATACAAAACATTATTTCAATATAATTTTCAAAAGTTGAAATTTTGTTTGAAAGTATATATATATACACACAACTAAATTACTAACACTTTAACAATGGAAAAAAAAGAAAAAAAACTCTTAATTAATTCTAATTAAAAATTTTTAACAAAAAGTATAATTGTATATCAATAATACTAAAAAAACACTGGCCAATAAGTGCAGACTGCAATTAAAGGAATAGTTCACCTAAGAATGAAAATGTTGCCATCGTTTACTCACCCTCATGTTGTTCCAAACCTCTATAAGTTTCTTTCTTATGTTCAATCAATCAATAGTTCACTCAGTACACCTTAGTGACCACTAAGTGAAACCACTCAAATGCTTTCAGAAATTGTGAGAAATCTAGTTTTAAATATGCGTGTTCCTTGTTTTGCAGTCGTCCAACACATAAAACGTCACAACATTCTGCTGAAGAGGGAGCTTGGAGAAGGGGCTTTTGGGAAAGTGTTCTTAGCTGAATGCTACAACTTGTCTCCTGACCAAGAGAAGATTTTGGTGGCTGTTAAGGTATGGTATACACAACAAAACATTGATTCTGCACAAATTCTGCACATTTCAGGTTGTGGCTACATAATGAGGCTTTACCGTAGGTATTTCTATAATAAAAGATCAAACTTTCTTATCTCCCAGACTCTGAAGGAAGCCAGTGAAAGTGGACGAGCAGATTTTCACCGAGAGGCAGAGCTCCTGACCAACCTGCAGCATGAGCACATAGTCAAGTTTTATGGCGTGTGTGTAGAAAGCGACCCTCTCATTATGGTGTTTGAGTACATGAAACATGGAGACCTCAACAAGTTTCTCAGGTTTGCAGGAGAGTGTTTATCACACCCACCCACCCAACAATGATGTTTCACCCTAAAATGAAAACTGCTATCATTTGCCCTTATGTTGTTCCAGACCTGTGTGACATTTTTCAAAATGTCTTCAAAATATTGTCTTTTGTGTTCTGCAGAAGAAAGAATTTCATAAAGGTTTTTAAAGAAAGCAAAAAATGTGTCTACAGCATTTTATTGTAAAGCTCATTATTTTATAAAAGCCTGCATGGATTATTTCAATAAATAAATTGTTCATTTGATCTGTAAAGTCTAAGCAAAACGTGTCTGTATGTTGTCCACTTTCTGACCCCCAGTTTAGTTCAGTCATGCACATGCTATTCTCATACTCTGTCTTACAGGGCTCATGGACCAGATGCAGTGCTGATGGCAGATGGACAACAGAGTTTGCAGGTGGAGTTAACTCAGCCTCAGATGCTGCACATTGCCCAGCAGATAGCAGCAGGCATGGTGTATCTAGCTTCACAGCATTTCGTGCACAGAGACCTGGCCACACGCAACTGCCTGGTGGGAGAGAACCTGCTTGTCAAGATAGGAGACTTCGGCATGTCCAGAGATGTGTACAGCACCGACTACTATAGGGTAAGTGTGGGTCACCTTGGAAATCTCCATATCACTGTGGTCCTTTTGGTCCAAAGAACCCAAAATCTACTACAAAGGTCTTATTTCGTTTGAAACCTGAATGCGTAACTGCATTATATATGATTTTATTTAAATTACAGTAATCTAACAATGATATGATACGAAATATAGATGACAAACTCCTTTAAAAAACATCATGGCAACATTATCCACCATATACACAGAGATTATTGACCAATATGAATACTTCAATGGTTAGTTCTTAAATTTTAACTTGGTATCTTAAACTTACATTTTACATAATACATCTCCCAACATCCTGAACGTGTTTACAGCTTAGATTAAAAATTAAATAAATACTTCATGTATAGGTACTGCAAGGCTTTTATTGCATTTGTTGTTTATCAATATGGATATTAACTATTCTCTCTTAGTAAATTAAAATATATTACGTTTTTCTTCACTTACCTCTTACAGGAAGAAAATCTGCTATTTGTGATGTTGCATTACTTAAAGTGGCAGTGTTTCATTTCTGTGCGACACCAAACAGAAATGCCAAAGGAAAGATTGTTTTCTAATATAGATAATGTTCTAGTGTCATGCTGCTAAAATAAACATATTGCAGTTGCATTTGTTGCAACTGACTGCTAGCACAAAAAGATACACACTACAGCTTTATGCGTTCAGAATCAAATCAGAAAAGATTACAGATATGTATGGTATATTTTCATTGGTTGCTCAAACAAGCCACTGAAGCGTGTGAACACAGGAAATCTCAGAGAAACCACAGAAAATAATCCACAGGGCCATGTCAGATTCTTGCTTGAACATTCCCACTCCCAAATGTGAATGCAAACATGAGCATATTAAGCAGTCAAAGTCAGCGCCGCTCAAACAGAGCATTGTTTTGAAAATGCCACAAACTACAGTGTTGCACTCCTCACATTCTGCTTCTCAGCAGTTCAGCCAACTGTCAGAGATTCTCTGGTAGCACTTGTTTAATCTAAGGTTAGTTCTGGCGTGGGTCATTTCCTGATCCCAGCCCTCTCCTTTCCGTTTCCTGACTTTTTCAGAATTCAGAAAGAAAGAAATGAAAAGTTATCTGTGACCTCCATCAGTTGAACCTCTTTTGAATCTGACAAATTCATATGGAAAGGATGAACACAAAAAAGCAAAATGCAGTTTGTGTATGTCCACAATGGATAATATGACGATATACTGTTGTTTTGTCTTTCATTATTATGGGTTATTATGACTAATGACTATTTAAATGTATGCATCTGAACAGCTGATTAAATACTGTAAATATGAAAGTGCCTCAAAAACCAACAGTTCTTCACAGTGAGTTCTTCCAGAAAAAGCCCAGACCATCTGACACTCAAGGGCTCTCCCAAACCTGCATCCTGCCAACACAGCCGGAAACACTCTGCTGTGTCAGCAGCCGTGTGCGTGTGAGATGAAGGAATATCAGCTCCCTCTGTCGTATAACAATAGAAAACACAGGATTTTGTCATTGAATGATCACTAGGAATCCTGCAATGCAATGTCATGGTAATGAGGTCAAAGTTTTGCAATAAACAACGTATTGTGGCAAAACACTGCAGTGGTTTTACGTACAGTTTTATGCTATAAAAGACCCATATGCTCAATCTGAAGTGTCTCACATTTAAACAAGATTGATACAGAGATTTTCAGTATCACAATTTCTATTCTTTTGGTCTTGAATAGGTGGAACGTTCTTTGTGCTGTTTAATAAACTTTAGCACAGGAAGATTACATATTCTAAGGCTTCTGAAGCCATACAGTAGCTTTGCATAAGAAAGAATTATAGAAAATTATCCCCTTTTCAGTCTCATTTACACTTTTGCACATTCAGTCCTGCTGCAAGGACCAATGGCATCTGGCACTTGAGAGCTGAGATAGAGAGGAAGATTAACAATGAATTCCTTCTGTTCCTTGCAAAGCTATTCTATGGGTTCAGAAGACTTGGTATTTAGAACACAACTTGGTTTGAAACAGCACAAGAGGATTTACATTTGACAATTTTAATTTTTTGGGGGAAATATTGTGGTTGCACTTTATTTTACAGTATGTGTATTGAGTAAAGTAACTACTTGGGATAAAGGATTGGTTCAAGACTAGTAACCTACTTATGTGATTCCTCTAGTAAGTACACAGTATGTACACTTCTGTTCAAAATGTTTTTGAAAGAAGTTTTTATGCTCACCAAGGCTGCATTTATTTGATCAAAAATACAGTAAAACAGTAATATTGAGAAATATTATTACAACTTTAAAACATTTTCTATTTTAATATATTTTAAAATGTAATTTATTCCTGTTATGGCAAAGCAGAATTTTCAGCATCCATTACTCCAGCTTTCAGTGTTACATTGTCCTTCAGAAATCATTTTAATATGCCGAGTCCCAGTTATGCTGCTTAATATTTTTGTGAAAAAAAATGTGGATTGTTCAGGCTAATTCACACTGTGCTGACTGTCTTTGGGTTTAGCCAGATATGTGTGTTAGCCCTGTCTGTTGCCATTCATCAGTGCTGGTTTTCACAGATTAAACATGTTGGAATCTGCATTTGTAGGGTCTTGGAATGTCTGAGAAGTGGCATACTGTCATCTGGACATTGGTTTATGTCTCTTGGTATGGTGTGGATTAGCCTTTAGATGAATAGAAAAAGTGCTACCAATATTCCTTGTATAAATCAACCATCTGAAATGCTACAAGTGATGTACAGTATAAAAAAAATGCATATTAATTTCGAAATTTGTTAAAGATTATATTTAACAATGTTATTAAATAATAATTTTGTTTTTAAAAATCAATTTTGAGTGTTAGAGAATGGCAGAAGTGATCTAAATGTATAAATAGGCGAAGTTAGCTTGCACAATTAAATATGAAATATCAACAAAATACAGGTACACTTAAAGAAAAAACTCAATCTAATACAGTATTAGCAGATAACATGGTGCGGATATATAGTCCATCCCTAATAATTATTTAGTTTACTTTACTTATTATGGAGACTCTAAAATTTAAAGGATAGGAGATGGATTTATTAAGTGCATGTGCTTCTACCAGTCACTGTTAATCTGTATCTCTTATCTCAGGTGGGTGGTCACACCATGCTGCCCATCCGCTGGATGCCCCCAGAGAGCATCATGTACAGGAGATTCACCACAGAGAGTGACGTGTGGAGTTTGGGTGTGGTCCTCTGGGAAATATTCACATACGGCAAGCAACCCTGGTACCAGCTTTCAAACAACGAGGTAAGACACATCAGTCATAACCAGTCATACCCAACGTGTATCTCAAGTAGGAATGGAAGTCCTCAAGTAATATATACCAGTTACTCACAGAGTGATTAGTTCGTCCTCAAAAGCACTCACTGTATCACTGTACCTTGTAAAAATGACAGACTAGTTTCTAGGCAGACTGATGCACCCTTAGTGGAGCCTGCGTTCAGTTGTAGTTCTGGACCATGTTTGTGCTGCCCCCTGCAGGTGATCGAGTGTATCACACAGGGTCGGGTGTTGCAGAGACCTCGTACTTGCCCCAAAGAGGTGTATGACCTGATGCTGGGCTGCTGGCAGAGGGAGCCCTACATGAGACTCAACATCAAAGAAATCCACAACCTGCTCCAGAGCCTGGCCAAGGCCTCGCCTGTTTACTTGGACATCCTGGGCTGATCCGTTTGCCAGTATGGGTGTGTAATTGTTAGTAAGAAAAAGTGTGTGTGAATGTGTGGTATAAAAGGAGTTAGGGATGGTTTCGATTAGGATGAGTTGATTGAATATAGATGTGGGTGCGTCTCTGTGTGTGTGTGTTCATAAAAATGGCTTGTGCTTCAGCACTCTAACCACATGGACTAAAAGGCCTTAAAGTTGACTGTGTGCATTGCTTTGAGTTTTCACACATCTGGACATGTCCATCTATCGTGCATCAATATGTTTTCTAAAAAACCCAAATAGTCTACAAACAGAAACATCTGATTGTTGTAAATATGCGTCAAAGACAATGCAGACCTTTTGTTTAACAACCTTTTTTAAAAAGGTAATTTGGTTTAGGGAAGTTTATATTTGTTTTTCTCTTACCATTTTGTTTATCGAGATGGACAAAATTCAGACTTGATGAGGACCCAGTCATTAGCACAACGCTGTCAACGCCCTGGCGTCATTCTGGCAGACTTTACGCAGATCGCAATACTATTCATACCGCAAACTATCGAGTAACAATCATGGAAACTGCCAGATTCATGTTTCATTTGAAGTTTTTTTTTAACACATCTGATCTAATTTTAGACTTTTCTGTGCCAAGTTTTGATGTCTATAATGCTGAGGTCGAGGAAAGGCGTTTTTGGACATCTCTGTGCGCCCCATCTTACTCAGCGCGAACTTCGTTATAGAAGCACAGCGACAAAGACGCCTCCAGTTTTTGTTTTTTTTCTTCGGAAGAGGCTTGAGGTTGGACAGAGTGTTTGGAGTGATCACAGAGACAAAGTCACCAGCAGTGGCACTTAGGTATTTCCTCAGACTTTGTTTGGCTCCCCAGCCATAGAAGGAATATCAAAGGGCACTTTGTCTCTCTAACTGAGGTTCGAAGAACAATGGGAAGATGCTGTTCTTGTGTCAATGGTAACGGTCTCATTTTTTTTACGTTATGGTGCTTACACACTAAAAAACATTTTGACGGAAGGCTTGATGGGTAGAAATCTGCAAGATTGTGTTTCTGAGGGTGTGGAAAGAGCCATTCATCCTGGATATTTCCCTGCCTTTCCAGCATCCCTGCGACCCTACATCGGACAAGCGGTTTTGGATTATGGATGGATGGAAAGAGCCAGGGCTGTTTGAAATAAAGCAGAAATACAGCCAATTGGATTTCTGAAAGCACAATTGGATCCGCCTCCCTGGGATTCTCAGTAGTCAACAGATCCCTGCGACCGTGCATTACAGCCAAAGTACAAATTCCCTCCACTTTTGGTCACAGAACCGATCATCGAAATCAACAAATTCCCAGCATTCTCCGACGTAGCGTGAACTAATGTGTAGGCACCCTTAATCGTCATCATGTTGAAATTTGATGGACTTTGCCTTTGCGAAGACTGAAGATTTCTTTCAG
>NW_015505466.1:424758-452636 GCF_001515645.1 Sinocyclocheilus grahami | reverse complement strand
AAAATTGTCTTTGATCTTTCAAGTTGTTTCATGGCACTCAGCGGGTGTTCCATGCGTCCATCCAAAAGAAGTTAAATAAAAAGCACCCATCCATTAAAAAAAATCATCTCACACGGTTACAGGGGGTGAACAAAGGCCTTAGGCCTTAGGCCTAACCTAAAGGAAGCAAAGTCTTCTCTTGGCTTATATCGAAATCCTCCGACATTCTTCTTTACAAATCCTCCTTTTGTACTTCTAATTAGTGACCGTTGTTTTGTTTTGATCTCTCTGCTGCGCTTCCGCGTGCATCACTTCTGAGCGGCGCATGTGCAGCGCTGACCTCATACGTCATCCACCCGGAACTGCTTCCAGTGTGCAACAGTGAGCGCAAGCTACATTAAAGTGATTATTACGTTTTGAATATGGATATTTTTCTTACAAAAACGCATCGATTCGCTACAAAAGGCCTTTGTTCACCCCCCTGAGCCGTGTGAGACACTTTTTTTTAATGGATAGGGGCTTTTTATTTCACTTCTTTTGGACTGATGCACTGCAACACCTGCTAATATACTTCTGACTGGATTCGTCTGAAAGAAGAAAGTCATATACACCTAGGATGACTTGAGGGTGAGTAATTTATGGGCTAATTTTAATTTTTGGGTGAACTATAACCCTTTAATCACTGTTGGACTGTAGATTAATCTGCAAGCGTTCTTCATTTAAATTAATTTACATTTCAGGATCTGTAAATAGTGCACCTGTAAATCTTACCAACAACTGATTGATCGTTAGTGATATTTGCTAAAGCAAGCATCTCACATAGTTGCTCATATGTAGGGTTAAGTCAGCATGAAAACAATATTGACCCTATTAGTTTTCTTATTGCACGTTACTGGTGTTATTATGAATGATTAATTCATGCATATATATATTTGTGATCTCTAACCTAATCTATATATATTTAGGGTTTTATTTGTTGTAGGGGTTTTATAAGCACAAAATAATGATTATACATTGTTACCATGATTTACAGAAAATCAAAGTAATTTGGTGTAACAATATTTCATAATACACATTTCTTGTTAGGCATAGTTACAACAAGAGTCATTAGATGACATTAAGTGACTTAATTTAAGGATTAGATTTTAGCTCTAAAATTCTAATTATTTGTAACTTCAAATCTTTACCCATTTTGCTACTATCCTTCAAACAAGCAGGTTTTGCCTTTTGTCAGCAAGATGTTTTAAAATATAATATGATCACTTATTCTTTTATATGTTTTAACAAGTACATGTCAGAATAAGTTTGTTGTTTAATTTTCGCATAAATATATCTGTTACGCGAGTGATGATGAAACAATATTTCACCCACGTTTTGACATTTTGACAAAAGTAATTTGAAACATTAAAGCAGACGCTTGAATTTAATATGCTTTCTGTGTATATAAAATCACATTTGTACTTAATTTGTTACGGTCACCAAAATGGGATGTCATATCTATATTTATATAGGCTATTCAATAGAATTGGTCCAAAGACAAAGTCGGAAACGTCTTGAAAAAAATGTGTATGCATGCAAATGGTATAATATCCAAGGTACACATTTCTAATAATTGTGCCGTTCATTCTCATATTGTATTTTCAGAAAGTTTTGGAATATTTGTCCTCTCTCCAAACATGTCACTACCAAAACACAGTAATAATAATTTAATTAGAAGGCTTATATTGACCTTTACTATATTTTAGTAAAATTTTGCTTACATCTCCATTGTATGTATATATATATATATATATATATATTAGAGGTAACTCAATGACAATACAATTTTTAACAATATTTCAACTGTAATTTATGAGATTTGTTGTATTTTGTATCCAATTTTTCTTTGTAAAAGGCAAAAAGTCTGAAAAGTGATCATACTGATTTCAAAGTTAAGGATTCATTAGTTTGAATATACATTGAACCAAAAACTATCAAAACATCTTAGCTGAAAATTCAGTATACTTTATTTTTGACCAAAAATCCCATGTTTCGGTAGTGACTGCATATTTTCGGTAGTGACAGTCACAGTAATGCTTTGGTAGTGACTACATCACATTACAGAATTTTAACTTGCATACTAAAACACTACAAAAAATACTAAAATACAAAAATTTTGCATAACTGTACAAAAATTTTGTTTATTTCCCCCAAATATAAGATTATGTGTTCCCTTTTGTCACTACCGAAATGATGACATGTTTTGGTCGTGACTGTTTCGGTAGTGACAGTTTTATGGGATAACACCCAAAATGGATATATGGTTAACTAGCACAGTTCTAAACAGTGGTACACATATAAAAACTAAATGTTATGGAATAACTCCCAAAAAAGTGTGCTTAATTACAGAAAAAGGTGTTCGGAAGTTACACACAGATTTTTCAGACTTTTGAACACATTTACCTCCAAATGATGGGACCTATCTACTCACACATTGTAGCTATGAGAGAGGGGGACACAGGATTATTTCCTGATCATAAATTTAGGGGTGTAGTTAAAATCACTCTTAGACTAAAACATACACTTGTCTTGGTAGTGACATAAAAATGCGGGACACATTTTTTTTTACATAAAGTTTCATAATTTACCAAGGAAATATAAAATAAATAGTTTTTTAACTTTAATTTTTTTAAAGAATCAAAAAGATACTTTTAAAAACAACAATGGAAAAAAATACAAAACATTATTTCAATATAATTTTCAAAAGTTGAAATTTTGTTTGAAAGTATATATATATACACACAACTAAATTACTAACACTTTAACAATGGAAAAAAAAGAAAAAAAACTCTTAATTAATTCTAATTAAAAATTTTTAACAAAAAGTATAATTGTATATCAATAATACTAAAAAAACACTGGCCAATAAGTGCAGACTGCAATTAAAGGAATAGTTCACCTAAGAATGAAAATGTTGCCATCGTTTACTCACCCTCATGTTGTTCCAAACCTCTATAAGTTTCTTTCTTATGTTCAATCAATCAATAGTTCACTCAGTACACCTTAGTGACCACTAAGTGAAACCACTCAAATGCTTTCAGAAATTGTGAGAAATCTAGTTTTAAATATGCGTGTTCCTTGTTTTGCAGTCGTCCAACACATAAAACGTCACAACATTCTGCTGAAGAGGGAGCTTGGAGAAGGGGCTTTTGGGAAAGTGTTCTTAGCTGAATGCTACAACTTGTCTCCTGACCAAGAGAAGATTTTGGTGGCTGTTAAGGTATGGTATACACAACAAAACATTGATTCTGCACAAATTCTGCACATTTCAGGTTGTGGCTACATAATGAGGCTTTACCGTAGGTATTTCTATAATAAAAGATCAAACTTTCTTATCTCCCAGACTCTGAAGGAAGCCAGTGAAAGTGGACGAGCAGATTTTCACCGAGAGGCAGAGCTCCTGACCAACCTGCAGCATGAGCACATAGTCAAGTTTTATGGCGTGTGTGTAGAAAGCGACCCTCTCATTATGGTGTTTGAGTACATGAAACATGGAGACCTCAACAAGTTTCTCAGGTTTGCAGGAGAGTGTTTATCACACCCACCCACCCAACAATGATGTTTCACCCTAAAATGAAAACTGCTATCATTTGCCCTTATGTTGTTCCAGACCTGTGTGACATTTTTCAAAATGTCTTCAAAATATTGTCTTTTGTGTTCTGCAGAAGAAAGAATTTCATAAAGGTTTTTAAAGAAAGCAAAAAATGTGTCTACAGCATTTTATTGTAAAGCTCATTATTTTATAAAAGCCTGCATGGATTATTTCAATAAATAAATTGTTCATTTGATCTGTAAAGTCTAAGCAAAACGTGTCTGTATGTTGTCCACTTTCTGACCCCCAGTTTAGTTCAGTCATGCACATGCTATTCTCATACTCTGTCTTACAGGGCTCATGGACCAGATGCAGTGCTGATGGCAGATGGACAACAGAGTTTGCAGGTGGAGTTAACTCAGCCTCAGATGCTGCACATTGCCCAGCAGATAGCAGCAGGCATGGTGTATCTAGCTTCACAGCATTTCGTGCACAGAGACCTGGCCACACGCAACTGCCTGGTGGGAGAGAACCTGCTTGTCAAGATAGGAGACTTCGGCATGTCCAGAGATGTGTACAGCACCGACTACTATAGGGTAAGTGTGGGTCACCTTGGAAATCTCCATATCACTGTGGTCCTTTTGGTCCAAAGAACCCAAAATCTACTACAAAGGTCTTATTTCGTTTGAAACCTGAATGCGTAACTGCATTATATATGATTTTATTTAAATTACAGTAATCTAACAATGATATGATACGAAATATAGATGACAAACTCCTTTAAAAAACATCATGGCAACATTATCCACCATATACACAGAGATTATTGACCAATATGAATACTTCAATGGTTAGTTCTTAAATTTTAACTTGGTATCTTAAACTTACATTTTACATAATACATCTCCCAACATCCTGAACGTGTTTACAGCTTAGATTAAAAATTAAATAAATACTTCATGTATAGGTACTGCAAGGCTTTTATTGCATTTGTTGTTTATCAATATGGATATTAACTATTCTCTCTTAGTAAATTAAAATATATTACGTTTTTCTTCACTTACCTCTTACAGGAAGAAAATCTGCTATTTGTGATGTTGCATTACTTAAAGTGGCAGTGTTTCATTTCTGTGCGACACCAAACAGAAATGCCAAAGGAAAGATTGTTTTCTAATATAGATAATGTTCTAGTGTCATGCTGCTAAAATAAACATATTGCAGTTGCATTTGTTGCAACTGACTGCTAGCACAAAAAGATACACACTACAGCTTTATGCGTTCAGAATCAAATCAGAAAAGATTACAGATATGTATGGTATATTTTCATTGGTTGCTCAAACAAGCCACTGAAGCGTGTGAACACAGGAAATCTCAGAGAAACCACAGAAAATAATCCACAGGGCCATGTCAGATTCTTGCTTGAACATTCCCACTCCCAAATGTGAATGCAAACATGAGCATATTAAGCAGTCAAAGTCAGCGCCGCTCAAACAGAGCATTGTTTTGAAAATGCCACAAACTACAGTGTTGCACTCCTCACATTCTGCTTCTCAGCAGTTCAGCCAACTGTCAGAGATTCTCTGGTAGCACTTGTTTAATCTAAGGTTAGTTCTGGCGTGGGTCATTTCCTGATCCCAGCCCTCTCCTTTCCGTTTCCTGACTTTTTCAGAATTCAGAAAGAAAGAAATGAAAAGTTATCTGTGACCTCCATCAGTTGAACCTCTTTTGAATCTGACAAATTCATATGGAAAGGATGAACACAAAAAAGCAAAATGCAGTTTGTGTATGTCCACAATGGATAATATGACGATATACTGTTGTTTTGTCTTTCATTATTATGGGTTATTATGACTAATGACTATTTAAATGTATGCATCTGAACAGCTGATTAAATACTGTAAATATGAAAGTGCCTCAAAAACCAACAGTTCTTCACAGTGAGTTCTTCCAGAAAAAGCCCAGACCATCTGACACTCAAGGGCTCTCCCAAACCTGCATCCTGCCAACACAGCCGGAAACACTCTGCTGTGTCAGCAGCCGTGTGCGTGTGAGATGAAGGAATATCAGCTCCCTCTGTCGTATAACAATAGAAAACACAGGATTTTGTCATTGAATGATCACTAGGAATCCTGCAATGCAATGTCATGGTAATGAGGTCAAAGTTTTGCAATAAACAACGTATTGTGGCAAAACACTGCAGTGGTTTTACGTACAGTTTTATGCTATAAAAGACCCATATGCTCAATCTGAAGTGTCTCACATTTAAACAAGATTGATACAGAGATTTTCAGTATCACAATTTCTATTCTTTTGGTCTTGAATAGGTGGAACGTTCTTTGTGCTGTTTAATAAACTTTAGCACAGGAAGATTACATATTCTAAGGCTTCTGAAGCCATACAGTAGCTTTGCATAAGAAAGAATTATAGAAAATTATCCCCTTTTCAGTCTCATTTACACTTTTGCACATTCAGTCCTGCTGCAAGGACCAATGGCATCTGGCACTTGAGAGCTGAGATAGAGAGGAAGATTAACAATGAATTCCTTCTGTTCCTTGCAAAGCTATTCTATGGGTTCAGAAGACTTGGTATTTAGAACACAACTTGGTTTGAAACAGCACAAGAGGATTTACATTTGACAATTTTAATTTTTTGGGGGAAATATTGTGGTTGCACTTTATTTTACAGTATGTGTATTGAGTAAAGTAACTACTTGGGATAAAGGATTGGTTCAAGACTAGTAACCTACTTATGTGATTCCTCTAGTAAGTACACAGTATGTACACTTCTGTTCAAAATGTTTTTGAAAGAAGTTTTTATGCTCACCAAGGCTGCATTTATTTGATCAAAAATACAGTAAAACAGTAATATTGAGAAATATTATTACAACTTTAAAACATTTTCTATTTTAATATATTTTAAAATGTAATTTATTCCTGTTATGGCAAAGCAGAATTTTCAGCATCCATTACTCCAGCTTTCAGTGTTACATTGTCCTTCAGAAATCATTTTAATATGCCGAGTCCCAGTTATGCTGCTTAATATTTTTGTGAAAAAAAATGTGGATTGTTCAGGCTAATTCACACTGTGCTGACTGTCTTTGGGTTTAGCCAGATATGTGTGTTAGCCCTGTCTGTTGCCATTCATCAGTGCTGGTTTTCACAGATTAAACATGTTGGAATCTGCATTTGTAGGGTCTTGGAATGTCTGAGAAGTGGCATACTGTCATCTGGACATTGGTTTATGTCTCTTGGTATGGTGTGGATTAGCCTTTAGATGAATAGAAAAAGTGCTACCAATATTCCTTGTATAAATCAACCATCTGAAATGCTACAAGTGATGTACAGTATAAAAAAAATGCATATTAATTTCGAAATTTGTTAAAGATTATATTTAACAATGTTATTAAATAATAATTTTGTTTTTAAAAATCAATTTTGAGTGTTAGAGAATGGCAGAAGTGATCTAAATGTATAAATAGGCGAAGTTAGCTTGCACAATTAAATATGAAATATCAACAAAATACAGGTACACTTAAAGAAAAAACTCAATCTAATACAGTATTAGCAGATAACATGGTGCGGATATATAGTCCATCCCTAATAATTATTTAGTTTACTTTACTTATTATGGAGACTCTAAAATTTAAAGGATAGGAGATGGATTTATTAAGTGCATGTGCTTCTACCAGTCACTGTTAATCTGTATCTCTTATCTCAGGTGGGTGGTCACACCATGCTGCCCATCCGCTGGATGCCCCCAGAGAGCATCATGTACAGGAGATTCACCACAGAGAGTGACGTGTGGAGTTTGGGTGTGGTCCTCTGGGAAATATTCACATACGGCAAGCAACCCTGGTACCAGCTTTCAAACAACGAGGTAAGACACATCAGTCATAACCAGTCATACCCAACGTGTATCTCAAGTAGGAATGGAAGTCCTCAAGTAATATATACCAGTTACTCACAGAGTGATTAGTTCGTCCTCAAAAGCACTCACTGTATCACTGTACCTTGTAAAAATGACAGACTAGTTTCTAGGCAGACTGATGCACCCTTAGTGGAGCCTGCGTTCAGTTGTAGTTCTGGACCATGTTTGTGCTGCCCCCTGCAGGTGATCGAGTGTATCACACAGGGTCGGGTGTTGCAGAGACCTCGTACTTGCCCCAAAGAGGTGTATGACCTGATGCTGGGCTGCTGGCAGAGGGAGCCCTACATGAGACTCAACATCAAAGAAATCCACAACCTGCTCCAGAGCCTGGCCAAGGCCTCGCCTGTTTACTTGGACATCCTGGGCTGATCCGTTTGCCAGTATGGGTGTGTAATTGTTAGTAAGAAAAAGTGTGTGTGAATGTGTGGTATAAAAGGAGTTAGGGATGGTTTCGATTAGGATGAGTTGATTGAATATAGATGTGGGTGCGTCTCTGTGTGTGTGTGTTCATAAAAATGGCTTGTGCTTCAGCACTCTAACCACATGGACTAAAAGGCCTTAAAGTTGACTGTGTGCATTGCTTTGAGTTTTCACACATCTGGACATGTCCATCTATCGTGCATCAATATGTTTTCTAAAAAACCCAAATAGTCTACAAACAGAAACATCTGATTGTTGTAAATATGCGTCAAAGACAATGCAGACCTTTTGTTTAACAACCTTTTTTAAAAAGGTAATTTGGTTTAGGGAAGTTTATATTTGTTTTTCTCTTACCATTTTGTTTATCGAGATGGACAAAATTCAGACTTGATGAGGACCCAGTCATTAGCACAACGCTGTCAACGCCCTGGCGTCATTCTGGCAGACTTTACGCAGATCGCAATACTATTCATACCGCAAACTATCGAGTAACAATCATGGAAACTGCCAGATTCATGTTTCATTTGAAGTTTTTTTTTAACACATCTGATCTAATTTTAGACTTTTCTGTGCCAAGTTTTGATGTCTATAATGCTGAGGTCGAGGAAAGGCGTTTTTGGACATCTCTGTGCGCCCCATCTTACTCAGCGCGAACTTCGTTATAGAAGCACAGCGACAAAGACGCCTCCAGTTTTTGTTTTTTTTCTTCGGAAGAGGCTTGAGGTTGGACAGAGTGTTTGGAGTGATCACAGAGACAAAGTCACCAGCAGTGGCACTTAGGTATTTCCTCAGACTTTGTTTGGCTCCCCAGCCATAGAAGGAATATCAAAGGGCACTTTGTCTCTCTAACTGAGGTTCGAAGAACAATGGGAAGATGCTGTTCTTGTGTCAATGGTAACAGTCTCATTTTTTTTACGTTATGGTGCTTACACACTAAAAAACATTTTGACGGAAGGCTTGATGGGTAGAAATCTGCAAGATTGTGTTTCTGAGGGTGTGGAAAGAGCCATTCATCCTGGATATTTCCCTGCCTTTCCAGCATCCCTGCGACCCTACATCGGACAAGCGGTTTTGGATTATGGATGGATGGAAAGAGCCAGGGCTGTTTGAAATAAAGCAGAAATACAGCCAATTGGATTTCTGAAAGCACAATTGGATCCGCCTCCCTGGGATTCTCAGTAGTCAACAGATCCCTGCGACCGTGCATTACAGCCAAAGTACAAATTCCCTCCACTTTTGGTCACAGAACCGATCATCGAAATCAACAAATTCCCAGCATTCTCCGACGTAGCGTGAACTAATGTGTAGGCACCCTTAATCGTCATCATGTTGAAATTTGATGGACTTTGCCTTTGCGAAGACTGAAGATTTCTTTCAGACCTGTTCCTGAGGAGTATATCCATAGATGTTGTTCATAACACAACAGACCTGCCTGATCAGTTGGAGTTGATTGCTCTCGGATTATTCATTATTATCTGTTTATGTATCAACTGCGAAATAACTCCTAAATAATATGTGTATGTGATAATCTATGATCGATTTGTTTTCGATGTATTGTGGGCCGTTTCAAAGCGATGGGCACTGTGAAGTGAATGTTCATGTGAGAATGAACGAGTCGGACTGTCCCTGAGGTCACGACAGGAAGACCCTATGAAGGGACCGTCCAGATTCAACCTGTGTTTCAACCCCACTAAACAAGTTACCAGAGGAGGACGACTGACAACCAACAGGTTTAAATAGACTACAAAGGACTGAATGACAAATAAAATTGTCATTACACTATACAGTGCATTCAGACAGTATTCAGATCCCTTCATTTTTGTCACATTTTGTGTTGTAGCCCTATGATAAAATTAAGCTTTTTCCACATCAGTCTACTCTCCTTACACCATGACAAAGCAAAAACAAATCTGTGAAAACTGCAAATTTATAAAAAAAAACAAATATCTCAATAAAGTATTCAAACCCTTAACTCACTTTTTGGACACAGTGTAGCAAGCTTTGTGACCTAATATGGGGATTATCTGCCATTCTTCCCTGCAGATCCTTTCAATCTGTCAGGTTGGATGAGAACCATTGGTGGACAAAGATTTTTATGTTTGGGTACAAGCCTGAGCTCTGGCTTGGTCACTTGAGAATATTCATAGAGTCGTCGCTTAACCATTTCCTGCATTATCTTGGTTGAGTGCTTAGAGTCATTGTCCTGTCTGACACGACTTAAAGAATGTGAATAATTAAGTCGATGTGTTATTTCTGTTCACAAATTTGGTTTTTGCTTCATTATGGAGCATGATTTACACCCTAAACCAGTGATGGGCAAACTTGGCCCTTCCAGGCCACTTTCCTGCAGAGATTTGATCCAACCCTGATATGATTCACCTGCCTGTAACCTTCTAGTAGTCTTGAAGACAATGATTAGCTGGTTCAGGTGTGTTTGATTAGAGTTGGAGCTAACCTCTGAAGGAAAGTGGCCTGGAAGGGCCAAGTTTGCCCACCCCTGCACTAAACCAGTGGTTTCCAACCCTGGTCCTGGAGGCACCCCAACACTGCACATTTTGCATGTCTCCTTTCTCTGACACACCAATTTCAGGTCTTGGAGTCTCTACTAATGAGCTGATGACCTGAATCAGGTGTGTTTGATTAAGGAGACATGCAAAACGTGCAGTGTTGGGGTGCCTCCAGGACCAGGGTTGGGAACCACTGCACTAAACCGATGTAAAAGTGGATGAAAGCGACTGTTGTTGCCTCGTGCCGCTTGCGTTTAGGCCAAAGTTGCATTTGAACACACTACAAAGACTACAATCAACGGCCAACTAGCATGTAGTCTACCTTTGTCTGCGGATATACAAAAATAGTAAGTAAATCAGCGGTTGATCAATTAATTGGCCTTCACTTTCTTCATTCTAAACAGCCATTTCGTTATGAAAGAGCAAGGCCCTTAAATATTTTGCACAACCCACGTGGTGGTTCTGTTATGTGGTAAGGAGTTTAGATTGGTGAGGTGAAAAATAAGCAGTTTATTATGAAGGTGAGGTCACAATTACCTTTCCGCAAATTTTCACAGGTGAAATCCAGTCATTTTTACAAACATGAAGAAATTAAGGAGTCTAAATACTTTCTAAATCCACTGTAATAATTTCTATAGTGTTGTTTGCTGACCAAGCATCACAATTACTGTTGTTCATACTTAGGGCTTACTTGAATATTACACGCAGTACATATTCAATTCAGTTATATCTGTAAAACCAGACCGGTCAAAACAAAATATTTTGCACAACCCACGTGGTGGTTCTGTTATGTGGTAAGGAGTTTAGATTGGTGAGGTGAAAAATAAGCATTTTATTATGAAGGTGAGGTCACAATTACCTTTCCGCAAATTTTCACAGGTGAAATCCAGTCATTTTTACAAACATGAAGAAATTAAGGAGTCTGAATACTTTCTAAATCCACTGTAATAATTTCTATAGTGTTGTTTGCTGACCAAGCATCACAATTACTGTTGTTCATACTTAGGGCTTACTTGAATATTACACGCAGTACATATTCAATTCAGTTATATCTGTAAAACCAGACCGGTCAAAACGAAATGTCGTCAACCTGACTATCATTACTGTTGACTAACTCCAGGGCTACAGTATTCGACTTGTCCTCCTCTGCCGGAGTAAATGTTTTTTTTCTCAATTCCGATCGACGGGGCTCCTCGTGGACCCCAGCAACACATTTAGCACCGACTGACGGATTCTTCGGGGTGTGAAGTACCAGAGATGTGCTGCTTTGAAAGCGTCTGTATATATGCAATTAGACTGTAAATATACATGAGCAGGATCAATCATTCTTTGTACACTGATGTCAAATTCTTTCCAAACAGTACATTGGCAGGACCTACTTTTAACAGCCGACTTTACCTGACATCATGAGTTGTCGAACAGCGTCCAATCGAGTCAAGTGTCGGTCATTATGCTCATGATCTTTTTGAGCAGTGACTTATGACCTCTTAGAGCTTTGCACTTTCTTTATAGATGTACTGCTCATATTTTTGTAGTTTTCACCCTACAATTGTAAGCACTGCAAAAAAAAAAAAGAAAGAAAAAAAGAAAATGCACTGAAAGAGGTTATTTACATTGAATCTGATTATTTGCAAATGTTACAGATATCAAAGAAATGTATTCAGTCAGTTACGCTAAACAATTTTTCTTGTGTTGTGGCAGACTGACTATGTGAAGACTTTATTGAACAAAGATGGCATTTTCTTATATATTTTTTTTGCTATACAGATTCTGTGTGTTCTAATAGCCGGCCAGCCTGTACTTTATAATCCATTCTGTAGAGTTCTAATAGTTGTCTATATAAATAGTATGTTCTCTCTATATATTCTGTTTCAAACAGGCACCACGTCAAATGTGTGACATTGTAAAGGGAAGAAAAACATGTCTAATGGGCCTCCGGCAATATGTGAGTGTAAATACAGTTTATTTTGCGTGACAAAGTATAATTTTTTTCCCCCTGTGGTTGTTCATAATAAAAGTACGATTAGATTTTTTTTTTAAATATCTGTAATTGATCATCTAGCCTTTTCCCCCGTGTAGTAAACAATTTGATGTTACTGATGTTTACTGCACCCTTTTTTTTTAAATTGAGGGTTGATTCACGTCCAGGGGGAAAGAGCCAAGAGAACCCCCATCCTCATTTGATTTCTAGAAAGCTCTTAACATTGTATATGAATGAAGAACTGTGACCGAGTACTGGAACACTGTTTATGCATTATTTTGTAAGCCAAGATTTTATGCTCTGTCGGGTGAATCTCAATTAAAGTGTCGAGAAATGTCCCGGTCAGCCCAAAAGAGAAACAATACATGAAAAGATAATAAGCCTAAGTTAAGGTAAATTAAGCTTTATATATATATATATATATATTGGGATAAAATATATCCTGGACATTTCTTTGTGAAATGCACCCATTTAGGCAACTGGAATTAAACATGTGTTTCCATTTCTTTTATTTGTTTAGCTGGATCACTGGTTGTGAGTGAATGTGTGTGTGTGAGCGTGTGCTCCCGGGAGACTCAATCTCTCACGGCTTTAGGTGTCAGTACTCTATGCTTGTGCATCCTGTGAGAAGCTTCTCTGCAGTCAGTGGAAATGTTCCTTGTAATACTGTGCATTTAATAAAAGTGGTATGTCTTACTACATTGTGTATAATGTTGCAAATTTTATTAATAACTAACAACTATGCAGATACAAATATAAAGAGAGAAATAGACACACATGCACAACCACACAAACATGTGTGTGTGTGTGTGTATATCTATCTTTATATCTATATACACACACACACACACACACACACACACACACAAATGTATAAACCAGTCTGGTTTCAGAAGTTGACATTCAACTGAGACTGCCTTGCTCTCAGTTGTTGAAGCCCTAAGACTGGCAAGAGCGGATTCCAAATCTTCAATACTTAACTTGCTAGATCTATCCGCTGCTTTTGACACGGTTAACCACCAGATCCTCCTGTCAACCCTATTGGCAAAAGGAACCATCTAAGGAACTGCACTCTAGTGGTTTGAGTCTTACCTCTCCGATAGGTCCTTCAAGGTATCTTGGAGAGGCGAGGTGTCCAAGTCGCAACATCTAACTACTGGGGTGCCTCAGGGCTCAGTACTTGAACCACTTCTCTTCTCTGTCTACATGGCATCACTAGGTTCTGTCATTCAGAAACATAGCTTTTCATATAACTGTTATGCTGATGACACACAACTCTACCTCTCATTCCATCCTGATGATCTGACGATAGCTGCTCGCATCTCAGCATGTCTAACAGACATTTATTGCTGGATGAAGGACCATCACCTTAAACTCAACCTTGCCTAGACAGAACTGCTTGTGGTTCTAACAAACCCATCACTTGATCACAATTTCACCATCCAGTTAGGCACATCAACCATAACTCCTTCAAAAACTGCCAGAAACCTTGAAGTTGTGATTGATGATCAGCTGACTTTCTCAAGACCACATTGCTTAAACTACCCGGTCCTGCAGATTGCTTTATTCAACATCAGGAAGATCAGGCCCTTTCTTTCAGAACATGCTTCACAACTCCTTGTTCAAGCTCTTGTTCTGTCCAGGCTGGACTATTGCAGCCAATCACTGGTTGTGAGTGAATGTGTGTGTGTGAGCGTGTGCTCCCGGGAGACTCAATCTCTCACGGCTTTAGGTGTCAGTACTCTATGCTTGTGCATCCTGTGAGAAGCTTCTCTGCAGTCAGTGGAAATGTTCCTTGTAATACTGTGCATTTAATAAAAGTGGTATGTCTTACTACATTGTGTATAATGTTGCAAATTTTATTAATAGCTAACAACTATGCAGATACAAATATAAAGAGAGAAATAGACACACATGCACAACCACACAAACGTGTGTGTGTATATCTATCTTTATATCTATATATACACACACACACACACAAATGTATAAACCAGTCTGGTTTCAGAAGTTGACATTCAACTGAGACTGCCTTGCTCTCAGTTGTTGAAGCCCTAAGACTGGCAAGAGCGGATTCCAAATCTTCAATACTTAACTTGCTAGATCTATCCGCTGCTTTTGACACGGTTAACCACCAGATCCTCCTGTCAACCCTATTGGCAAAAGGAACCATCTAAGGAACTGCACTCTAGTGGTTTGAGTCTTACCTCTCCGATAGGTCCTTCAAGGTATCTTGGAGAGGCGAGGTGTCCAAGTCGCAACATCTAACTACTGGGGTGCCTCAGGGCTCAGTTCTTGGACCTCTTCTCTTCTCTGTCTACATGGCATCACTAGGTTCTGTCATTCAGAAACATAGCTTTTCATATAACTGTTATGCTGATGACACACAACTCTACCTCTCATTCCATCCTGATGATCTGACGATAGCTGCTCGGTTCTCAGCATGTCTAACAGACATATATTGCTGGATGAAAGACCATCACCTTAAACTCAACCTTGCCTAGACAGAACTGCTTGTGGTTCTAACAAACCCATCACTTGATCACAATTTCACCATCCAGTTAGGCACATCAACCATAACTCCTTCAAAAACTGCCAGAAACCTTGAAGTTGTGATTGATGATCAGCTGACTTTCTCAAGACCACATTGCTTAAACTACCCGGTCCTGCAGATTGCTTTATTCAACATCAGGAAGATCAGGCCCTTTCTTTCAGAACATGCTTCACAACTCCTTGTTCAAGCTCTTGTTCTGTCCAGGCTGGACTATTGCAGCCAGTTCTAGCGAACCTTTACAATTAATCCAGAACGCGGCAGCAAGATTAATTTTTAATGAGCCGAAAAAAATGCACGTCACACCTGTTTATCAGTTTGCACTGGTTACCAATAGCTGCTTGCATAAATTCAAGGCATTAATGTTTGCCTACAAAACCACCACTGGCTCTGCACCCATTTACTTAAATTCATTTCTTCAGACTTATGTGCCCTCTAGAAGCTTGCGTTCTGCAAGTGAACGACGCTTTATTGTGCCATCCCAAATAAGCACAAAATCACTTACACTGACTTTTACATTAAATGTTCCCTCCTGGTGGAATGACCTGCCCAACTCAGTCCGAGCATCTTCAAGAATCCGCTAAAAACACACCTCTTCCATCTTTATTTGACCATCTAACTCTAGCACTCTCTATTCTAATTCTATTCCTTAAAAAAACACTTGCCCCTTTTAGACTTGCACTCTATTCATTTACTAACTGCTTGTTTATTTTTTTTTTTAAAGATATAAAGATAGATATACACAGACATACAGTGGGTACGGAAAGTATTCAGACCCCCTTAAATTTTTCACTCTTTGTTATATTGCAGCCATTTGCGAAAATCATTTAAGTTCATTTTTTTTCCTCATTAATGTACACACAGCACCCCATATTGACAGAAAAACACAGAATTGTTGACATTTTTGCAGATTTATTAAAAAAGAAAAACTGAAATATCACATGATCACTGGTTGTGAGTGAATGTGTGTGTGTGAGCGTGTGCTCCCGGGAGACTCAATCTCTCACGGCTTTAGGTGTCAGTACTCTATGCTTGTGCATCCTGTGAGAAGCTTCTCTGCAGTCAGTGGAAATGTTCCTTGTAATACTGTGCATTTAATAAAAGTGGTATGTCTTACTACATTGTGTATAATGTTGCAAATTTTATTAATAACTAACAACTATGCAGATACAGAGAGAAAGAGAGAAATAGACACACATGCACAACCACACAAACGTGTGTGTGTATATCTATCTTTATATCTATATATACACACACACACACACAAATGTATAAACCAGTCTGGTTTCAGAAGTTGACATTCAACTGAGACTGCCTTGCTCTCAGTTGTTGAAGCCCTAAGACTGGCAAGAGCGGATTCCAAATCTTCAATACTTAACTTGCTAGATCTATCCGCTGCTTTTGACACGGTTAACCACCAGATCCTCCTGTCAACCCTATTGGCAAAAGGAACCATCTCAGGAACTGCACTCTAGTGGTTTGAGTCTTACCTCTCCGATAGGTCCTTCAAGGTATCTTGGAGAGGCGAGGTGTCCAAGTCGCAACATCTAACTACTGGGGTGCCTCAGGGCTCAGTTCTTGGACCTCTTCTCTTCTCTGTCTACATGGCATCACTAGGTTCTGTCATTCAGAAACATAGCTTTTCATATAACTGTTATGCTGATGACACACAACTCTACCTCTCATTCCATCCTGATGATCTGACGATAGCTGCTCGGTTCTCAGCATGTCTAACAGACATTTATTGCTGGATGAAGGACCATCACCTTAAACTCAACCTTGCCTAGACAGAACTGCTTGTGGTTCTAACAAACCCATCACTTGATCACAATTTCACCATCCAGTTAGGCACATCAACCATAACTCCTTCAAAAACTGCCAGAAACCTTGAAGTTGTGATTGATGATCAGCTGACTTTCTCAAGACCACATTGCTTAAACTACCCGGTCCTGCAGATTGCTTTATTCAACATCAGGAAGATCAGGCCCTTTCTTTCAGAACATGCTTCACAACTCCTTGTTCAAGCTCTTGTTCTGTCCAGGCTGGACTATTGCAGCCAGTTCTAGCGAACCTTTACAATTAATCCAGAACGCGGCAACAAGATTAATTTTTAATGAGCCGAAAAAAATGCACGTCACACCTGTTTATCAGTTTGCACTGGTTACCAATAGCTGCTTGCTTCTACTAAATACTGAGCAAAGGGTCTGAATACTTAGGACCATGTGATATTTCAGTTTTTCTTTTTTAATAAATCTGCAAAAATGTCAACAATTCTGTGTTTTTCTGTCAATATAGGGTGCTGTGTGTACATTAATGAGGAAAAAAAATGAACTTAAATGATTTTAGCAAATGGCTGCAATATAACAAAGAGTGAAAAATTTAAGGGGGTCTGAATACTTTCCGTACCCACTGTATGTTTGTGTGGGTGTGCATGTGTGTCTATTTCTCTCTCTTTATATTTGTATTTGTGTAGTTGTTAGAATTTAAAATTATTTATTCCTGTAATGGCAAGGCTGAATTTTCAGCAGCCAGTACAGCAGTTTTCAGTGTCACATGATTTTGCAGAAATCTTTACTGTCAGTTATGATTTAATTAAATGCATCCTTAAAAAAAATAAATCACTGACCATAAACTCCTAAACTGTAGCATATAGTATATGCATAATCTTTGTTTTTCAGTATATTTAAACAAAAATATTAATCCTTCATGTAAAAGCAGTGATTTATTGGCCTGTGGCTATAAAATAAAATTATGCATTCATAACTTGTCACAACAATGTAGCAAAATAAACTCGTTTACTATTTACTACTTTCAAGAACTTAACAACACATTTTTCTCCATTCTATTTTTATGACAGTGAAGACTTTTTTTTTTTGAATGATTTGCATTATGTGCTTGCTCACAAAGGGTTATTTTGGTAGAAAGGCCACTAATATTTAGGTCTAACAATAGCCGGTGAAGTGAAGGGCCAGCTGCTCCAAACCATGGCACAATTCACATAGACAATCTGTAGTAGTTAACACTACATTTTTTTGTGGCAAAGTGCCCATGCCTTGCAGGTAAACAGTGAAAATGACATCAGGTATCTTGAGGCTTGAGGGCTAAAGTATTTGCTGTGTTTGTGATATTGCCTGTGATGGACACACAGTATTATTTTTCTTCTTTTAAAGCAGCAGCTTAATATTATAAATCCAAAAATGAAAACTGCTGAAAATGTAAGCAACCTATGGCCATCCAAGATGTAAATGAATTTGTTCCTACAGAACAGATTTAGAGAAATCTAGCATTACATCACTTGCTCACCAATGAATCCTCTGCAGTGAATAAGTGCCATCATCACAATAATTCACAAGTAATCACATGATTCCGGTCCATCAATTAATGTCTTGTGAAGCAAAAAGCTGCATGTTTGTAATAACTTCTGGTCAAAATGCCAGTCCATAATAACTTCACTTCCTTCGAGTGAAAAAGTCAATGCCCGGTTGTCCTGTCAAAAGCCACAGACATATTTTTCTAGAATTGTTTTCACTTGTAAACGGTGCTTGATCTGTGACAAACACAACATTTTTTCTTCACAAGACATTCATTGGCAGACTGGAGTTGTGTAGATTACATGTGGATCATTGTGATATTTTTATCAGCTCTGATTCTGACGGCACCCATTCACTGCCGAGGATTCACTGGTGAGCAAGTGATGTAATGCTAGATTTCTCAAAATCAGTTTGGAATAAACAAACTCATTTACACCTTGGATGGTCTGAGGGTGAGCACATTTTTCTTTCTGGGTAAACTAGTCTTTAGAGTACTTTCCACTATTCAGTCCAATATGTCAACTTCTGGTTCAACCAATGGTGTGAGTTTAGGGCAGGATTACCTGTTTGTCCAAAAAAGGAAGAGCATCCCAATTTGCATACTTGTTCTGCTATTTTATATTATGAAAAGTTTGCATAGTGTATTAACTAAAAATTCCAATAAGTGCACTTAAAATACTACCAGATGATGCACTTATTTAAAAAATGTAGAAACCCTTTAAAACACTTCTGCAAACACACTGCAACACCCATGGTGGTAAATTTTGTGTGGGCAAGCATCAAGAATCTAGCTCTTTTCATTCTATTTATGGCACAGACTAAAAAAGAAGCAGATTTTTTCAAAACCTTACGTGTGTAGCAAAACTTTTGTATGAATGGGAAGTAAGGTAAGTTTCTAAATAGGTTGATGTGACTAGTATTCAGACCACAGTCACAGAGAGTAAGAGGATGGGGTTTGGTTTTCATCAAAAGCTGTGCGCCGTTTTTATTGTAGTATTCTAAATTTACATTAAAAAAAAGAAAGTCTGCCCATGTCCTAGATCCATTATGAAAGTTAACGCACAAATTCCATATACATCTCATTGTATTTTACATAGAGGATAAGAGTATAGTCATGGAGGTGGCATGATCAATCACAAAGCTTAAAAGAACCAAAAAAAAACAATCCTGAATAAATAAGGTGCTGTCTATTAGCAGAGAGTATGTAAGCATGTCACTCTTTTGAGAAGTTTAACAAAGCCCGTAGCGTACCTCTCACACTCTCCTTTTACCAATGAAGAGAGAGGGGTTCCAAGCGTACTAAAGCAGAAATGTGAGGAGTAGAGTGAGACGACAATGGAGAGCCTAACTTGTCTGTACAGGTGCATAAGTTAGAGAGTACATCTGGTGGTTACACAGACACTAAGACATCGACGTCTAGTTAAAATGGTATAAAGCAGGTTATCTTTTGTCGATACCTGTATATTCTTTTTCTTGTAGGCAACAAGACATTTTTAAGGTGTTAATTTGCCTCGGCCAATTAGGCCAGACCATTTGAACGTCCAATAGAGCGCAACAGTGCGGTTTTGAAAGTAAAAATCCCATTTACTTACTCCATAGAGAAACCGGTTTTTAACGTGAAAACCTCTGAAAAAGATGAGCTGAGTTTCAATGTCATTTAAACCCCCCTCCCATAGAAGAATTTACTCTGAGGAACTACACTACCCATAATTCTGAAGAGAGCTCCACCAATCAGAGACTTTGCTGTTATCATGGAAACAAAAATCACAGCAAGAGTTCAGTAACGACTACCTACTCTCACTAAGCACTGTGAATTACAAACAAGTAAATGCTTGTTCACACCAAAACGAATATTTGTTGGGCCAATTTGATGCGATAAAATGTTTAATTTTAAATCAACAGCTGTTAATGTGTCTGTTCAGACCAACATGAACCTTCGTACACCATCAATGCGACAATTTGTTTATTTTTACGGAAAGGTGTTCTATTCTTTTTCCATTGCACTGCGAAGAAAACTGGCCAACCAATAAGATTCTCACATGTGATAACATGTCCAGAGCCACTACTGTTACAGTTTGAATTAGCATTTTTATTCAGCCTGTCCTGCATTTTTATGCATTGGTCCAAACAGACAAATTCATATGCAAAAATCGAACCAAATTTGTGGCAAATTCTTGGTAACAGTATTTAAATCTCCTCAAACTTTCAAACTACTTCTAGATGTTAAATTACAGTAGTTAGCATTTGAAGTGGATCAAAACCTAAAACCAAAAAGCATTCTGGTCTTAAGACAACTTTGATGAACTTTTTTGATCCACCAAATGTTGACTGTGTGTTGCAATATATAAATACACAATGTTTTTATCCTTATAAGGACAAATAAGTCAGTAATTGTAGTTTAATCCATCAAGGTATGCAACCTTGTACCTTTATGTTTTTCATACCTTTTTATTTTGAAAAACAAATTAAATTTGCATATGGTGCGTTGTAATTTATCTTGGAACTGGTCAGTTTAGTTATCCTTATGGAGAAAATGAATGGGAAAGACACTGTCGCTGATCAAGTGTGCGTTCACTGTTGTGCTCTACAGCGTCACAGATGAGGAGGAGCAGATTGGAGCCGAGTGACAAGCATTTAGCAGTTTTTCTTGCGAAGCTACTAGGTTTCAATTTTGCTGTTGATTTCCATATTAAACTAAAAGAAAAGTAAAATCCTAAATTTGTAGATATTTCACCCATTTCAAATGGGCTATGTTCAAGTAACCCTGGGAAAAAAAGTTAAAGAAAGCTTTGGGATATTTTGCCTTTTTAATGACAAGGTCATTAAAAATCATGCACGCTGCAAATAACCTCATGCAGTAGTTATGGTAAACCATCCAAGCACTTTTTATTCATTAATATTCATAAATACACACAGCAGCTTCATTAGAGAAGGTCTCTTGTTTCCTCTTCAGTTTTTGAATGTGGAGTATTTATAAGGAGAGCCTTTTGCAAGACACAGGAAGCAGAGGTCTGCCACAGATACCTACGCTCACCTGCTAAAGGAAAAAAATTAGTTATGTGGAATTGATTATCAACTTATATTTATTTATATATTTATATTTCTTATTTTCTCTCTCGTTCCATTTATCTGTCTCTCGGTTTATCTCACACGCCTGTTCTGATGTATTTTGATTTTTTTCCACTCTCGCTCTCCTTTCATGGATTTATACAATGTAACAAAGGTGACAGACCTGAAATTACAATCACCAAAAAAAAAAGAAGAAAAAAAAGAACAAAATTAGAGAGAGCTGTGTTTTTTGCCCACCGTCATTGGCAGTTACAGCACAGAGGACATTGTCTGCGTTGTGGTGGGATATCATCAAAGAGGAGGTGGTGGAGGCTCCTTGCCTGTGGAGCTCTCCTTCAGGTTGAGGCTCTCCAGAGCCACGTCTAAAGGCATGATGTCCACGCAGCCCATGGCGCCGAAGTCAGCAAAGTCTCGCCTTTCGTCCTCGTCGGAAGACGAGCTCTCTTCTCGCATTAGTGTGGACAGCAGCAGCTCCTGCACGAACAGGCTGCGGTCCGCGCGCTCGCTCTCCAGCGCCTGCCGTTCTGCCTCGGACATTTTCGGCTCGTTCAACCTGGTGGAATTAGACGGACAAATACTAAACTAGAAATCTAGAAAATCTATTTCAATCTATTTGATTGCACTTTTCTGAATTCCGTTTTTAATGGTTTAATTACATACAAATAGCTAAATATTGTGTCTAATTAATTAATACAATTTCAACAATTACCATTTTAATGATACAGGGCCCTATAAAATGTTTCACCTTTTCAGAAATTCTAGTTTTTCTGGATTTTGTGCTTTATGGTTGTTACTACATTAATTATGAAAAATGTTAATAATCAAATGAATGCATAAAACTTTAACTGTTTCATGAATCTTTTATAATGTAATAAAATTACAATTTGATTCCTTTTTTCATCAAAGAAAGTGTTGCACAATAGAAGTTTACTGTCTAATTGTGCTGTCATTAACAAAACATTTTGTGATATTCCTTAATATTTTAAATTGTACTTTTATTATTGTTGTAATTTTGAGAAGCACATATACTGTACAAAACTAAGTAATATATTTCTGTCATAATTTCAAGTGAAAACAAACTTTTATTTTGGGAGGTCATAGAAGACTTTGGTCCAGATTTACGCCAGCACAAACCATCTTTTGGTGTTAAAAGAGTTCTGTCAGGATTTACTAAAGACGAGCAGTGAAAAATTTACGCTGAATAGCGTGGACAGTTATTTTTGTGACTCACCTTATTGAATATGCATTTGTAGGAGTTTCCCTTTCAGATGCAAAATTTATGGAAAGAGAGTATTAAAATGAATCACGCAAAGTGATTTACTAACATTAGCACTCGTCAAATTACTGGTATTTCTGGCATTATTTAACGCCCCAAAAAATGCATGTCTTAAAGCAGGCGGTAATTTGTGCTGCTCTTGGTAGACTGCGCTGGTCATTATAGAAATGATCTGGCTGTGTCCGTGTTCTGTGATGTAATGTGTGCATTGTCAGTAAATCACCCACAGAATTTGGCCCTCCCATCGGCGCTTTTATGGAATTGCTCTCTAACGCTAATTTGCGCTATTTAGTAAATCTGGCCCTTTGAGTTTCTGCGATCGTTTTAACAAATTAAATGCTCGTGACCTGAACTCTCAGAGCAGCTCTGGCTATGAAGTTCACATGTTCATTTTCTTGTTAAATTTGACTTATTTTAACCAAATTATGCTAAATTTGACTTATTTTATTTTTTAACCAAAAATATCCAATTATTTATTTATTTGTTTGTTTTTAATTTTCTGAAATATCCAAGTATAAATTGTAATTCAGGAACTTAAACATGATCATCATAGAGGGAGGTGTATTATTTTTAAAAATAAATTAATTATATGGGGGGGGACGTTTAAGGTACTTTTAATCAGTCATTAAAAGCGTAAAAGCTGCAACTATTATATTTACTTGTTTGGAAAAGAGCAGCTTGGCATTCTACTAAATATCTCAAATTGTGCTCTATGGGGGAAAATTAACAGAAGTCAACAGAACTGATGATGTAAGAAGAATCCCTTTAATAAAGTGCATCCATCCATAATAAAACATGCCTCGCAGGGGGCATAAAAAAATGTCCGGCCGGGATTTCTTAATTGCCCAAAATGTCCGGGATTCGGCTGTTTTCTTAATCCCACTCCTGCTTGGAGGGGGGGGGGGGTATGTGGTCGATAAAAAAAATATCCATATTTAAAGGGTTATAAACAACTTTCACTTCTAACTGTTGTAGGCGAAAGCCGTTCCGGGCGGATGAAGTAGGACACATGCGTAGCGTAAGCGCCGGTGATTAGTGACGAAAACGGAAGCGCAACAGAGAGAGAACAAAACCAAACACCGGTCACGAATTAGAAGCACAAAATGAGGATTTATAAAGAAAAATGTCAGAGGATTTCGATATAAGCCAAGAGGAGACTTGTTTTCCATTGCTAAAGTAAGGAAACTTTACTTTACTTCCTTTTTGGACGTTTGCTTCCTTTGCTCGTTGTAAACAAACACTGTTTTTTGCGTGATTCACACATACATGCGCTACGCCTATGTCCTACGTCATCTGCTGGAAAGGCAGTCTCGTGAATGCGCGTATGACAGTTGGCGGAAGTTACACAAAACTGTTAAAGGGGTCATATGATGCGATTAAAATTTTTTCTTTCTCTTGGAAGTATTACAAGCTCTTGGTGCACAAAGAAGCTCTGTAAAGTTGCAAAGACTAAAGTCTCAAATCCAAAGAGATATTCTTTATAAAAGTTAAGAGTCAACCACGCCTCCATAAAACGGCTCGTTCTAACACGCCCCCACATGTCTACGTCACGATGTGGGAAGATTTGCATAACGCCGCTCAAATGTTCACGCAAAGAAAGACGACGTAACTTTTATTCTTGCTGTAGTATTGTTGCTGCCGCCATGTGGAGACGCTGTGTGCTTCGTTGTGAAAGCGAAACTACTTTGTTTGGTCTTCCAAAAGAGGACGATATCCGCTTCGTCATGCCTGGAGCTGATCCGTGCTGGTCGCTGAGGAAATACATCAACTTCGCGCTGTGGATCGCCGGATCAGTTTTCACCGTGGATGAAGCGCAGTCCAGCCCGGGGCCGTCACATGTGGTTGCCGCAAACCGCTCACTCAAGCCGGCCTCCGCTCACTCTAGTCCGCCGTTATTCTTTCCATTTATTTTATTTTTATTTGTTATAATGACCTTCTAACACTAGCATTATCTGTTCTTTTTCTGTTTTATTGAATTGTTTTATTTTTATTTAAAAATGAGCCTCTAACACTAGCTTTCCCTATTTTTTTCTATTCTTACTAGTTTTTTTTTACTTATTATAAAAACAAAATAAGCAAACAAACAAACAAAAAAAACCTTGCTACATATACTGTTAGGTGAAGCCCCGCCCAATTTTTATTTATTTATGTTTTAATAAGTATCGGTTCAGGCACCGTTTAGGCACCAGAACCGTTTTAAAAGTATCGATTTGGCACCGGTATCGAAAAAAACCCAACCCTAGTGTAGAGTAGCGCTTGTTTGTCATTTTTCCGATCACAAATGCAGACATGATTTTATGTTAACGCGGCGCGATGCAGCCAATGCTTAAAAAGACAGTACAAGTCATTATAATCCGTAATTATGTCCCCACTGGATGCAACAAATGCCTCGTTTATAATGGGTTTTAATGTTTTTGAATCATCGCTCCGGAACAGGACATCACAGTATGGTAAGGGGCGTAACATTTCCGTCACACACTTGAGGTATTCGGCGAATCACAACGCACTGGATAGCTGGCCAATCAGAGCACATCTCTTTTCAGACCGATGAGCTTTGTAAAAATCGACGCGTTTCAGAAAGGCGGGGCATAGAGGAGAAACAATAATGTACAGTATGTGGAAAATAATGTTTTTTTTTTTTACTTTAAACCGCATAAACATTTCATTACACCAAATACACAAAATAATGTTCTTTTTAGCAACATCATACGACCCCTTTAATATCATTTTAAATGTGGATATGTTTTTAAACAAAAACACATCAATTTGCTACAGGAGGCCTTTGTTCACCCCCGGAGCCGTGCGAGGCATGTTTTATTACGGATGGATGCGCTTTATTTGACTACTTTTGGACTGTTGAACAAAAACACCTGCCCATGCCATTATAAAGCTAGGAAGAGCAAGGACAATTTTTAATATAACTCCGATTGGATTAGTCTGAAAGAAGAAAGTCATATACTCCTAGGATGCCTTGAGGTCGAGTAAAACATGGGCTAATTATCATTTTTGGGTGAACTAACCCTTTAATAATACATAAACAATCTTGAGTGTATGGTTATGTCTGAGCCGTACCGTGTGAGAAGAAACTGGGAGCTGTGGGAGGCCAGCGGGTTGCTCTCAGTCATGGCTGTGTTTGTGGCGGTGTTGGGCGGCGGAATGCTGGCGCTGATGTTGCTAGGGTTGCTGCGTTGGCGTGTAGCGTTACGGGCCGTCTCCAGCTGCTGGCGCGCCGCCTGTGCCTGCTGGCGCTCCAGCTGAAGCTGCATTTGCAGTTGCTGCAGCTGCGAGGCCGAGGGGCCAGAAGAGTTAAGCTGTCCTCCTGCGGAGCGCCGCACACCCGACAGCTGAGAGAGCAACTCTGGTGATGCAGACACAGGGAGAAATACGACAACCACAAAAAAAAGAGTGTGTGAGAAGACAATCAAAACAACACTTGCATCAACAAAAAGAAAGTCCATAAGCCAATTAAGTTAAGGCCTGTATTACACACCTGCTATGGGGTCCATGGCTTCCCTATTGCTTGGAGAGTAGGAGGAGCTTTGTGAAGAGGAGAGCCCACCAGTGGAGCTGCTGGTAAAGTGCATGTTAGTCCGGCGTGCCCGCGGACCGCCCAGTCCCCGCCCAGGGTGGAACATCCGACGAACGTGCCGTACGCCGCTGCTCTCATCGTACACACACTGGTTAAGGAGCAACTGGTTGAGAATGTGTCACGTCCCAACACACCTCACCTCTCATCTGGAATCATCTAACAATTTCAGGTTTGAGTCTGATAAGGTGTCGTGATTTTATTGCCTTTTTTGCTCCACACTTTTCCATCACTTTATCACTTTCTCTGTTAGAGAGAGATTTCACCCAAAAATTAATTACTCAGTCTCATGTCGTTCCAAACCTGTAAGACCTTTGTTCATTATTAATGACAGAATTTTCATTTTTGGTTGAACTATCTCTTTAAGCAAAGAGGCAAAAGCAAAAAAACTGTTTTAAACAGTTGATACAACAATTCATGGGCAGGAATGCAAAAATGCTAAGTTTAATTTGTAGTTTTAATAAAAACCCTGGAGCTGTCAAAAAACAGCCAGATGATACAAAGTGACGCGTTTTGTGTCCTCAGGTGAACTTTTACTGACAAATAATATGGGTATCTGAGTGCAGGTAACACAGAGTACACATTGTTCATTTACAAGTACTACCAACATTGCAACAATACAAAGCAGGTTGAAAATTACAAAGTTATCCTTAAAATTAAGAGTTTATAATAAATAAAATTTCATTCAGTCATTTACTCACACTCATGTCAATTCAAAGCTGTGTGTCTTTCCTTTCATGGAACACAAAAGGAGACATTCTAAAGACTATACCAAAGACTATAGAATACCCAAGACTTGTCACTCGTATAGTTTTGAATGTGGATAAATGCAACACTTAATATGGCCGCTCAATCGCAGGAGGCCCCGCCTTCAGAATGAAAGAGCCAATCACTAATCGGTAAAGTCAGCATGTCACTGCAGCTGCCGTTAGAAGTTCCGGTTGCTATAGAAACAGTCAGCGTTCTGAGACATCCGCTCAGGACTGCGCATGCGCATTGGCTGATCTAGCCTGAAAAATAAGCTTTTTATAACATTATTTGTGCAAAAGAAACAACATATATGACACAGTTGTTGTCAGATTTCATTGGTGATTTCAAATAAAAAATTTAATCATAAGCATAGTGAACCGTTTTGGAGAATTTGATGTTTCCCCATTCAAAGTGATAGGATCTGCACTTGCATGCCCGAGAGGCGTTTCAAAGATGGCCGCCGAGTGACATGACTTGCCTTAAAGGGATAGTTCACCCAAAAATGAAAATGTGATGTTTATCTGCTTACCCCCAGGGCATCCAAGATGTAGGTGACTTTGTTTCTTCAGTAGAAAACAAATGATAATTTTTAAGTCCAACCGTTGCAGTCTATCAGTCTTCAGGCGAGCAGGCTCAGAATACGTGAAAGTTATAACTCCCGAATGAGTTGGCTCGAGAGAACGTAATCTTTTCGTTTTAAGTCGGTTTGAACAATCCGGATAAGCGCAAGTGTCACACCTCACGCACCGGAAGCGGTGCGCACGCACAAAGACAGTTGGACGTAGTGGTGTATTAGAGGTAAAAAATTATATAAATACTGTTTGGTTTCTGGCACGAACAGATCGTTTCGTGTCTTAGGACATCAATGTGTCGTCACGAGCCGCAGGGTTTAATTTGGATTTGTCTGTGCATGTTTTTTTTACTCTCATAGATTTTGTTACCATTGCCAT
>NW_015505466.1:416197-424498 GCF_001515645.1 Sinocyclocheilus grahami | reverse complement strand
AGCACGTACACACCTCACGCACCGGAAGCCGTGCGCGCGCACAAAGACAGTTGGACATAGTGGTGTATTAGAGGTAAAAAATGATATAAATACTGTTCGCTTTCTGGCACGAACAGATCGTTTCGTGTCTTAGGACATCAATGTGTCGTCACGAGCCGCAGGGTTTCATTTGGATTTGTCTGTGCATGTTTTTTTTACTCTCATAGATTTTGTTACCATTGCCATCCATCATAAGACCGATAGACTGCAACAGTTGGACTTAAAAATCATCAAATGTGTTCTACTGAAGAAACAAAGTCACCTACATCTTGGATGCCCTGGGGGTAAGCAGATAAACATCACATTTTCATTTTTGGGTGAGCTATCCCTTTAAAGGGACTTTGACTATACTGGCCACAATTTTTAATGGATTTATGATGAGCTGTGACTGAATTGTTCAAGATTAAAATATGACACAAAGACACCATTGAAGTAATATAATAATGATTTAAAATTCTGATTTAAATTCAATGAAAATCTTCAGTTCCAGTGAGCTTTTAAACTCTGCAACCAGATCAAGTTGAGTGAACTGAAGCTTGATGTGCAAATCAGCCCAGTTTGTGAACAAATCATTCAGAATGGTTTTGTAAAGATCCAATTCAAAATAATTTATATTTATGAATCAGACTTTGACATTCTTTTGGAAGCTTCCCCCATTCATTGTAATTGCACTGAAAAGAGCAACCATAACTACTCTTTGAAATATTTTTTTGTAATACACAGAAGTAAAAACAAAGGTTTGCAGTGACATGCATAAATAGCAGAATTTTAAGATCTGTGAGAAGAATCTTTACATTTCTTAAAGATGTACGGATACAAAACCTCAATAAACCTTTGTGAGGTGATCTCTGAAGTGACTTGAACACACAGGCCTCAGTCATTATACATGAGCAAAACCAATGTGTGTAAACTGAAAAATCGTTTTTACATAAAGAATAAATTGAACACTGAATAGAAGGGTTTTATGAAAGAAGTCCATTATACGTATACTCGGACATATACACATTAGGTTAAGATAAAAGGATATTAAATCTCTAGGTGCTCTGTGTTCAAGTGTGAGATGAGCAGCAAAGTCATCTGTCACATGATTGGGGTCGCCACCAGGCAAAGCTGCACAGATTGGGCAAATCTGAAACAGAGAATAGATATACATTAATAATGAATTAATGTAACCTCACATTGGATGGACATGCTTATTCATGGTTGCATTATTTTCATTACAATTAAAACTAATATTTAAAGGTACAAAGTAACAGAACATGGTTGAGCTGTAGTGCATAAATGGTATTTCATGAATTCACTCATAATAGTAGTAAATAATAGTAATAACACAGGAAAACCAAATCTTTGTGGTCATGTGTCTGTAAACAGCAAACCTGACAGATGAGGAGCTGTTGATATTCTTATAATTGAAAGACAAAGAGTGTAAAGTCATAGCAGCAAGAAGAGTCAAAAGATGTGATATAAAAAGCAATTGCAGATTATTATTACTACTACCAGAACAGAAGACCACTATTATCATTATTTTGCGGTAATGTATCCCTATTTCTCTCTATTATATTATCCATCTTCCATTCCAGGAGAGCAAGAACATGTTTAACATTTTAAAGCAAGTGCATTTTGCATTAAAAGCACATAATGACTAGTTCAGGAATTTGTCTTTTTCTCCCAGTGGTTGATGAAAATGCACATCACTTTCTTAGTAAATAGTTGTGGTGTAAATTCCTGCAGATGATCTGTGTTTGCTGTGAACAGGCATTATTTTAAATACTACATCAAACTTTGATGATAAAGGTCTTAAGAAAACTTGACATTGCTCTACAATAGGGCTGGGTTGAAAATAATGATTTTTCAATTTAAATCTTTTCGTATTTTAATGAACCGACATTGATCCCAAGAATCGATTTATGCTGTTTTCAGTTGATGTGCTCATTCAAATTTGTGATTTGTATAATCTTAAAATTATTTAATTTAATTGTATTATTATTTTTTTATTTTAATATCGTTGAGCATGACTTTAACAGTCAATTAAAGTGACAATGGATTATTTATCTCAGATATTGAAAGTAAATAAAACTTTACAAGTCAAAGCTGTGAACTCTATACAAAGATTGCATCAGTAAATATGTATATTGTTTTAATTTTTAAATGGCTTAGTTTTGATTGATTTATGTATTCTAGTGCAAAACAGCAAACATGCTTCTTTTGGTTGATTTTGTTGCATCTAGTGTGGACAGGCTTTTTGCTTGTCACTGGAATTTTATCATATCCCGTTTAGTTAGGAGACTGATTAAAGGGGTCATATGATGTTGTTAAAAAGAACATTATTTTGTGTATTTGGTGTAATGAAATGTGTTTTTGTGGTTTAAGGTTCAAAAAACAAATTTTCCACATACTGTACATTATTGTTTCTCCTCTATGCCCCGCCTTTCTGAAACACGTCGATTTTTACAAAGCTCATCGGTCTGAAAAGTGAGGTGTGCTCTGATTGGCCAGCTATCCAGTGCGTTGTGATTGGCTGAATACCTCAAGCGTGTGACGGAAATGTTACGCGAAGTTGATGTATTTCCTCAGCGACCAGCACGGATCAGCTCTAGGCATGACGAAGCGGATATTGTCCTCTTTTGGAAGGCCAAACAAAGCAGTTTCGCTTTCACAACGAAACACACGTCACACACGGCGGGCTAGAGTGAGCGGAGGCCGGCTGGACTCCATGGTGAAAGCCGATCCGGCATTCCACAGCGTGAAGTTGATGTATTTCATTAGCGACCAGCACGGATCAGCTCCAGGCATGACAAAGCGGATATCGTCCTCTTTTGAAAGGCCAAACAAAGTAGTTTCGCTTTCACAATGAAACACACAGCGCCTTCACGACATGGCGGCGACAGGAATACTACAGCGAGAATAAAAGTTACGTCTTCTTTCTTTGCATGAACATTTGGGTGGCGTTATGCAATTCTTCCCACATCGTGACGTAGACATGTGGGGGCGTGTTAGAACGAGCCGTTTTAGGTAGGCGTGGTTGACTCTTAACTTTTATAAAGAATATCTCTTTGGATTTGAGACTTTAGTCTTTGCAACTTTACAGATCTTCTTTATGCACCAAGAGCTTGTAACACTCCAAAGAGAAAGGAAAATTTGAAATAGCATCATATGACCCCTTTAAAACACATGATTTTAGCAAAGACAGCATGTGTACTCACCACCTCTGTAGAGGTCTCTGCATGCTCTGAGGTCACGTGCTCCTGTAGAGATGTTTCCGTGTAGCCCATTTTACCACAGTAAGGACAAGTAAATGACTGAGGCTGCTCTACTGAGAATGCCTCCCCCCCATAATACAAGTCTGCAGAGAGTACAGATAAAAGTCAAACACAATCTCTTCATTTACCATCACCATCATTACTAAGATCAGGGCTCAACAGTCAGGATTGGATGTTTTGAACATTACAATAAAATGTTTTTTAAGAAACAGATTTTCTTGTAAGGCTGTATGATATTTAAAAAAAAAACCACTGCGATATTTAGTTTTTCTGTGATATATATACCGAAATATGTGTTCTGTGTGATCGGCTTGGTTTCAGTTTTGATGTAAACAAGATCTTATCTGCATTGATGTTCTCTTTTCCCGCAATATTTGTCATTAACGCAGCAGTGCCGCATCTAGTGGGTTCAACTGGATAGGCTAACAAAAAAATTTAAATGCAATGACACTTACATCATCGCATCTCGTGCGCCACTTATGAGGCTGCCTCCTTAACGCACACCTATTCGCAACGTTTTTGCATTTAAATGTGTATTTTTATTTTAATTTTGACGAATATTCGAAATTCTAATTTTTTTTGACAGCCCTAGAGGGCACATTCCCACTGTTTTTGACCAATCCTACAACATATTAGAACTACAACATAATAATAATAGTGAATTTATTGTGATTACTATTACAAAATATATTAAATCATATATTGTAATTCCGTAACTTCTGAAAAGGTAAAAAAATTAATTTTACATCACATAAAATTATAATACTAATATTTAAGTCTTAATTTCTTCAGTTTTTAAACGTTCAACCATCAAGCTTTTATTTTGACAAGTCGCCTGCAAAGTATACATACATATACAGACATACTTACATACAACAGCAGTTGAGTCATTTAAAAAATTAAGTGATAAAGAGTGAAAAGTATGTCATTATTGGACATCACAGCTTACCAAAGTCTACCCTGGTTTAAAACATTTCCATTTACACTTGGCCACATAAATGTGTCGTTGCAAAACTGATATAAATCCGATCTTCAATTCCCGTGCTATATTTGAATTTAATGGCGTTCACATCAACGAAATCAAAAGATAAGCGCTGCATTTGATTAATTATCAGCTCATTTCAAGTTTAGCACTGGAAAAATAAGTTTGTCTTACTACTTTTAATGAAGATGATTGTGTGTTGACCGTCTGCGTCTTACCTTCAGTTTTATGACAGTTTCAGTTTGCGCGTCGGCTTGCTGAAGAGATACTCCGCTACTCGTCCGCAGCGATGCGTGTTGCATTAGTGCAGTCTGACTAATGTCATATAGCCTATAACACGCTCTCACGTTTATTTTCTCATTTTGGGAGGAATAAAATTTACATACAGTGGGGAAAAAAAGTATTTAGTCAGCCACCAATTGTGCAAGTTCTCCCACTTAAAAAGATGAGAGAGGCCTGTAATTTTCATCATAGGTATACCTCAACTATGAGAGACAAACTTAGAAAAAAAAATCCAGCAAATCACATTGTAGGATTTTTAAAGAATTTATTTGTAAATTATGGTGGAAAATAAGTATTTGGTCAATAACAAAATTTCATCTCAATACTTTGTTATATACCCTTTGTTGGCAATGACAGAGGTCAAACGTTTTCTGTAAGTCTTCACAAGGTTTTCACACACTGTTGCTGGTATTTTGGCCCATTCCTCCATGCAGATCTCCTCTAGAGCAGTAATGTTTTGGGGCTGTCGCTGAGCAACACGGATTTTCAACTCCCTCCAAAGATTTTCTATGGGGTTGAGATCTGGAGCCTGGCTAGGCCACTCCAGGACCTTGAAATGCTTCTTACGAAGCCACTCCTTCGTTGCCCGGGCGGTGTGTTTGGGATCATTGTCATGGTTTCACGTCTCCTGAAGTGGTTTGAGCGATCGGATTTATATCCGTCTCGAATGCGTTTCGGAGGGCATTTACACCTGGTCTAAAATAATGACTAAAATAATGCACAACAAGCATTTAACCAGAGCGAATGAGATGTGTGTGAAAGAGAAGGGGTTGTCGGAGAGAAGAGAGCAAGAACGCACGGCTGAAGTTATTGCCTGTGCCGCTGGTAACAAAACGGATCGCGGCCGATCATGAGGAAAATCGGCCGATTCCGAAGCCTGGCCAATCGATCGGTGCGTCTGTAAATCAAAGGTTTAAAAAATTAAGTTAAGTCTTATTATCCAGTCCTAACGCACACTGTAATAAAGCAGATATTTACCATTAACTTGAGTAAAACTGATCCGAGTGTTGTGATCCAAGTGACAGCTTTTTAATGATTATAAAGGGAGTGCTCTGTGTGTGCTTCTAGGATATATATAATCCATTCAGAATTTGTATAAAACATTAGTTTTCAGCCATATACACGCTCAAAATTGAAAATGAAATCCTCCATATTAATGCGGGATTCACACTCGAAAGAGCAATGGATGGGACAAAAAATGTTCGAGCACACTTTCTAATTTCTGAAGCACCCTAATTATTTAATTCTGAAACCGGCCTGGATAAAACTGTGTTTGAGCAGATTTCATTATCAGTAGCTCATATTTAGGCGAACGCATGGAGTTTTAAGTGGCAGTAGGCTTTACTAGGCTATATTTTAAAGTTGGAAAAATAAGCAGTGGTGAAGAGGAAACCAGACCACTGCTAAACACACACTGAAACATTTGAACAAATATACTCATCAGGTGTGAACCTAAACCAATTCATTAAAGCCAAATGAAAATAATGTCTCTTTATATTAACCAACACAATGGCCAAAATTACTGCATAACTAGAAGAACCAGCGAAGCAACAATGAAACTTTCTGTAACCAGAAGCAAGATTTAAAACACTTAACTCTTAGATTAGACTCCCGTGTTGACTGGGCAAAGCCTCTTCAGTAAAGTTAAAGTGTTTCAAGAAATAATGTCATACTGCAAGTTTGCAAATGAAGGCTGCAGCACAATTTGCATACGTTTACTATGCACAATGACCGTTTGATAGCTCCACCCCCTTTTGGTTACTGATGTTCAAACAACATGTGTCTTTATTTATTTTGTCAAATTATTAATCTCTCTAAACTACTGTGTCTGCTAATTTTTTTCATACGATAGAAGTCAGTGGGTACCGTCAGCTGTTTGGTTAACAATATTCTTCAAAATATCTTCTTTTGTTTTTGTTGTCAAGCTGTTCAAGTCTTACATACACAACCCCTAAGAAATGCTTCTGATCAACTGAAGGTGAAGCCCAAACCCCAAATTATACAGGGCTTTTTAAAGAATGATTAGTCAATTATAGTAAGGGTAGCATGTGAATTAGGATGCATCATCAAGTGTAATGTGCATCCAAAAGAATGAGACATAAACAAAGCAGACAAAAGCTTCTGACAAAAATCTACACAGAGAAACTGCTGCCATTTACCGCTGGGAGAAATTAACTCAGGGAATTAATCCCAGATTCAAATAATGAAATGTTTGCTTGTAAAATTGAATCAGATAGCCTCTTAGTTCCCGAGAGGAAATACGTAGCCTAAGAGATTTTCATTGTTCAGTACTGACCACATTTTAAGTCTGATATTGTAGTTTCACATATCTCTGGGTTAGAAATGAGGTTTGGTGAGTTATAACTAGCATTTTCCTTTCTGACCTGCCAAATGACCTCTGCGGTCTTTTCACAGCAGAGTCCTGCAAACAAACCACACATTCAAACTAAACCACAAGAGGAAGATCTCCATTTGCTCCAACTGAAAAATGTGGAATGGGCTTTCTATGCATTTCAGTTTTCTTTCTTTTTTCCATTGACAAAATCAAAGTAAAAAATACAATAACTTTAGTGGTTCTCATTTAGGGTTTCTGCAGGATTTTTAAGCAAAAAATTAAGACTAAGACCTTTTTTTAAGACCTGCACAAATAAAATTAATACCATATGAGCGGGGTAGGGCAATGTCTATAGTACCATATTAAACCGTAAAATTACTGTAAAAAGTATAATTTACAGTACAGATACAAGTTTTCACAAAAACAGAAAATGAAAACACATTAAATAAAAACTGAAGAAAATGTGGACTGTTTATCACACTAGTGTACTTTAATGTTTAATCAGGGAGTTTGTTTTGAAAGACTTTTATTTTGTACAAAATGGCACAAAGTCACACTTGTGGTGTTTCCGGTCAAAAATGACCCGGCCTCAAAAAATTGCTTATAAATCAAGCGTCAAGCGGATACGATGTCTACGCTTTGATTTGAACTAAAACAATGTATCTGCATGACGCAGCTGACACAGAATAGCATACGCAGTTTGCGTTCAGTGGATACTCTCCAAAATGGCACCAGGGTGACGTGGAGCAGACAAATTGTTGAATAAAGTCGTTATTTGTTGTAAACAAATAACGTAATACAAAATGTATTCTCGTAGCTTCGTAATATTACGGTTGAACCCCTGATGTCACATGGATTATTTTACCGATCTCCTTGCTACGTATCTGCACCTTGATCGTGGTAATTACATTGCTGTCTATGGGAGGGTCAGAGAGCTCTCAGAATTCATCAAAAATATCTTAATTTGTGTTCCGAAAATGAACGGGGGTCTTACGGCTTTGGAACGACATGAGAGTGTGTAATTAATGACAGAATTTTCATTTTTGGGTGGACTATCCCTTTAAGATTCTTATATAGAGAACATTTCATGGAACAACAAACCAATATTTATACTGTCCCAAAAAAAATAACCCCGACACTGTCATACAGAGACAATGTCATGCAACAACAAATCTGACCATTGTGACATGAAAAAACAGCACTGCCATATCGAGAACATTTCATGGTTCAACAATATTTATATACTCTTTCATTATGCTAAAGCATTTATTAGTAAATTTTGTCTGCTTTGTGAGAACATGAAAGCCTCAATATCTATTGTCATAATATTTTGTCTAGAAGGTGTGATGAAAGAAAGATTATTTTGAAGCAGGGTGAAGCCAGTTCGTGTGTGTGTGTGTGTG
>NW_015505466.1:414165-415653 GCF_001515645.1 Sinocyclocheilus grahami | reverse complement strand
ATATGTGAACGTGAACATGATCAACATGCTCCTGAACACTAATAGTTTCTATTACTTTCATTCTTTCCCATTCACTTTTGAATGGCTGGACATTTTTGACCGGGAACACCACAAGTGTGACTTTGTGCCATTTTGTACAAAATAAAAGCATTTAAAAGCAAACTCCCTGATTAAACATTAAAGTACACTAGTGTGATAAACAGTGCAAATTTTCATCAGTTTTTATTTAATATTGTGAAAATTATTCATAAATAATGCTTTTTTCACTCAAAAAATTAGGTGCCTACTCTCAGATAAATGAGGCCTACGATTAATCAGAAGCAAATATAAATACAAAACCAGTCCTAAATGAAAGAGAAGAAGTTGACAAAAAGATTGAATCCAATCTGTGTTGATAATATAGCATAATGAGTGATTTATAAGCATTTTTTTGAGGCCGGGTCATTTTTGCTCTGGAACATCACAAGTGTAACAAGGTGAAAAATCTCCCCCAGAAAAGTATGAAAATGATAAAAAACAAAGTCACAAAATTTCAGTCCAATGCGATAATATTAACTAGTATTTTCTGGAAAAATAAAAAATTTTCAGAGCAAAAAGAACACCACATGAGGGTTAAACCCATTTTAAGAAAATGGATGAGTCAAAAGTATTAATTATATTAATTTAAACAATTATTATCAATAAATTATTATATAAATTAAATAAGAAATTAGGGGTGTGCAATATTGACAAAAAAAATTATATCTCGATAAATTTCTGGAATTTTATCGATAACAATAATTAGACGATTATTTTGCGGAGTGTGTTATTGTGCTGATATCTTAAGGACTACCGTGGGTCCTATTATGCTCTTTTATAAAGTCTTGATTTTGTTTTGGGGGTGTACTAGAACATGCTCTCAAGCTTGGCGGTTCGAAAAACACATTGTTTTTTACATAATTTACATTATTAAAATACCTTTCTCCCCAGCCTGGCACAAACGGCTCGATTAGTTCCGACTTTGATGAAGGTCCGCCTTCCGAAAAACAAAATGTGTTGTGATTGGTTAGCTGTCCCAGTGCATTGTGATTAGCGAACAGCTTAGACGGTGTTTCAATACTGCCACAACCCTTGCTCCGTCTTTCCACAAAACCTTTTGGGAATCTGGCACTTCTCACTCGTGATGTGGAAGCTGTCCTCAGTAAAATGCGCAGCACACAATAGCAAATTGAGGTTATAATGCTCAGGAACTCAGGAGTTAAAAAGTAAATTGCAACCACTGTTTCCTGACATCATCCGCTTTCGAAAGCCCAAACAAAGACATTTCACAGCTTTTCAGATGATCGCACACCAGACGAGAAGAGCAGCGTCGAGTTGCGCCACGTCTTTAAAATTCGAATCCATTATTTTCTATGAGTGTAGGCACACCGGCGGCTCCCAGCTACGTCGTGTTATATTTGTAAGAATTGTTCTAGACCAGCGGTTCTCAATCCCAGTCCTCGCGTACCC
>NW_015505466.1:410813-413472 GCF_001515645.1 Sinocyclocheilus grahami | reverse complement strand
CTTTGATGAAGGTCCGCCTTCCGAAAAACAAAATGTGTTGTGATTGGTTAGCTGTCCCAGTGCATTGTGATTAGCGAACAGCTTAGACGGTGTTTCAATACTGCCACAACCCTTGCTCCGTCTTTCCACAAAACCTTTTGGGAATCTGGCACTTCTCACTCGTGATGTGGAAGCTATCCTCAGTAAAATGCGCAGCACACAATAGCAAATTGAGGTTATAATGCTCAGGAACTCAGGAGTTAAAAAGTAAATTGCAACCACTGTTTCCTGACATCATCCGCTTTCGAAAGCCCAAACAAAGACATTTCACAGCTTTTCAGATGATCGCACACCAGACGAGAAGAGCAGCGTCCTACGGCACAGCAGCTCTTCTTCTTCGTCGTCTCGTCTGATGCACTCACTCAACCAAGCGTTTTAACCACGACCTCACCCCTCCCCACCCCACCCCCCAACCATTCGAATTTCTGTAGGCGGGAATTATTTGTAATGAAATTCTAATGAGCCGCTTTGTGATATCACAAAGCCCGGAAACCAAACGCTGTAGTCCAAACGAGCCGTTTGCTGTAGTTCTTGAAAATGGATTTTTAATAAACTAAATATCTCCCTTTGGAGTGGACTTTGAGATTTGTAACTTTCTAGATCTTTTTTATGCCCAAACATACACACTACACACTGACTAAAATTAAAAAAGTGAAAAAGCATAATAGGACCCCTTTAAATATATAAATCAACATACAGTAGAAGTCAAATTCATTGAATGATACATTGTTACTGCATTTAAACATGAATCGGTCTATGAAATATGGTACTGCAGTACTGTGTAAAAAGAGAATCTCAATGCTAAAAAAAGCATTTACAGTAACAACATTTGGATTTGAAATCAAAATAATGGGTAAATGTTGTGTTTGTGCAGCACAAAGGGCCCGTGCTGCTTCCGCCTACTGCACACGGACTGCGTAAGAACAGCAAACAGATCATTTGTGAATTAATGATCATTAGAAATGAAAATGGCATTCGAAATGAAAAAACAAAAACAGAAGTAAAACAGAAATGTTTTGTGGTCACCATTCAAAACTTAACCCCTTTCCTTTAGATGCTAAAAGTATTCAGCATGTGAAAGTTTCTGTGACCATACAAAGTATGAATATTTAATGAGCCAAGCATTGTGCATGATTGGTTGTCTGTTGCCTTTTAACCTTACAGAACTGCTTCAAACTGTTAGCATGGTAAACTCTCTTAGGGACGTTGTGCCTTCAAATTCATTCGCTTTAAAAAACATTACAGCTGTCATCAAAGCACGAAGTCTCTGGCTACAGCATCTCGAAGCAGCAGTGCTACGATTCACAGACAGCACGTCAAGTCAAAAATAGTTTAACTTCTAAAAACACGTCACACAATTCACTGGCTAGGCGATTATGAAAAGTAGTTTTGAACATTCCTTGTCCGTTGTCTTGTTTTCTTTTAGACTAGTGTGCAAACTTCACTTTAGTAGTAACACTGTACAATAAGCTTCTTTTTTAAATATTAGTTAACTACATTTGTTAACTAACTAATGATGAAAAATACATTTATTAATCTCAGTTTATGTTCATTTCAACATTTTACTAATACCTTATTAAAATCAAAAGTTGTAGTTTTAATATTATTTAATGGACCTGACTGAGCTAACAACATTAGCTAACAATGAAAAGTTGTATTTTTATTAACTAGCCTAACATTAACAAAGATTGCTAAATACTGTAACAAATGGATTGCTCATTGATTATCAGTTATCATCAGTTAACTAAATCAAAATTAAGCTGTGCAATTAATCACAATACAGTTTTGATTTCGATTTCGGCCTCCAACGATTATGCGCCCCATTCCGCCCCTTTAGCGGTGCGCTTTCACTGCACCATAAAAGCCCAATTTCACGTGCAAATCAGTAAAATCATGTAACGTGACTTTTGCAAAATGTGACAGGCTTGATTTATTAAAGTTGATTAGCATTATTCATGTTTTTAAAAGCGCAAAAAATAACTTGCGCTGCTCCTCGGGAGGATTTCGGTGATGCGTTTAGAGACGGAACAGAACACGGACATGTAAAGTCATCTTTTAACTCAAGGTGCGTGTCTAAACGGTCAGATACACGCAAAAATGTGTCAAAATGCAGCGCTTAGTGATTATTCACGTAAACCCTCGTCGGTTGAGTAATAAAAATGAACGTAAATTAAATGAAAATACAAGTGTAACAGTAAATTGGATCTGTGCAGCTCTTAAAGGGGTCATATGATGTTGCTAAAAAGAACATTATTTTATGTATTTGGTGTAATGAAATGTGTTTATGCGGTTTAAGGTTCAAAAAACACATTATTTTCCACATACTGTACATTATTGTTTCTCCTCTATGCCTTGCCTTTCTGAAACGCGTCGATTTTTACAAAGCTCATCGGTCTGAAAAGTGAGGTGTTCTCTGATTGGCCAGCTATCCAGTGCGTTGTGATTGGCTGAATTCCTAAAGCGTGTGACGGAAATGTTATGCCCCTTACAATATTGTGATGCCTTGTCCCGGCCGGAGCGACGAGACAAAAACATTAATACCCATTATAAACGAGGCATTTGTTGCATCCAGTGGGGACAGATTATAATGACATATACTGTCTTTTTACGCGTTGCATTG
>NW_015505466.1:365818-409935 GCF_001515645.1 Sinocyclocheilus grahami | reverse complement strand
TCCCGGCCGGAGCGACGAGACAAAAACATTAATACCCATTATAAACGAGGCATTTGTTGCATCCAGTGGGGACAGATTATAATGACATATACTGTCTTTTTACGCGTTGCATTGCGCCGCATCAACATAAAACCATGTCTGCATTTGTGATCGGAGAAATGACAAACAACAAGCGCTACTCTACACTGCTCAAAACTCGCATTTGAATCATCAGTGGCAAATTCTTTCAATATAAAAAAAACTTACTTACAGTCTTGAGTCAGAACAGCCGGCATTGTAGTCTACTCTACCAAGATCAGGAAACAGTCCTCCATAAAATGCGCTGGACACATCTGAATATTTGGGTTGTACTGTTCTGGAACAGTGTTGTAAATACAACTTAACCACTGATTTTTAGTCGTGTCCTCTTTTGGAAGGCCAAACAAAGCAGTTTCGCTTTCACAACGAAACACACAGCGCCTTCACGACATGGCGGCAGCAAAAATATTACAGTGAGAATAAAAGTTACGCCTTCCTTCTTTGCGTGAACATTTGGGCGGCGTTATGCAAATCTTCCCACATCGTGACGTAGACATGTGGGGGCGTGTTAGAACGAGCCGTTTTAGGTAGGCGTGGTTGACTCCTAACTTTTATAAAGAATATCTCTTTGGATTTGAGACTTTAGTCTTTGCAACTTTAAAGATCTTCTTTATGCACCAAGAGCTTGTAACTCCAAAGAGAAAGGAAAAATCATATCCTTTAAAGTGATATATTCCGGCTGCGGACTGCAGAATAAATCATTCATATAATGTTTTGGTCATATGGCCCACTCATAATTGAGTTAAATAATCGTTATTACAATATTGACCAAAATAATCGTGATTATGATTTTTCTCATAATCGAGCAGCTCTAATCAAAATGATAACTAATGGGACTGTATTGTAACCTGTTACCCAAATAGCAACTAAAACTGCCTGGATAATCACCATTACAGCAATATTATGAACTTCAAAAACTTGAACTTTTCATTATTTTCCAAGTACACTGCCTGCCGGCATACACTGCAGACACCCAGCCCTGCCATTTTAATTATACTGGCAAAGTTGTGTGGCACACTGGCAGAGGCTTTGTCTGTCTCACCTGTTTGCGTCATTTGCCAGATCACATTTGATCTAGATGTAATTAACCTAAAATGCATCATAGCAACTTGCCCTGTCAAGCACCACAAAAACTTTTAACTACCCAAGAGTAACAGGGCAAAAGTAATGTCAAGAACCTGTCTGCACTGTAGTGGACACATCTCCCGAGAGAATCAAAACAGCACCATGTCTACAGGTGAGCTCGAGGGCCTTCCTTCATTCACTTGCTTATTTCCCAGTACAGAGGTTGTGAGTTCAGATCTCACTCAGAGCAAAATGCAGCCAGTAACATTGGTGCCATGACCCAGATGAAGCAGTGTGATGAACATTGGACAGGGTAGCTGCTAGGCTTGCCGCAATAGACGGTGATACCGGTGTTAACACTAGTGCTGTGCTCAGAATATCGATACAGCGATACATCGTCATGAACTCCTGACGATGCGTGTATCAGCTGTATCGATACTGTCGCATCACGTGACATCGAGTGGCCATTTTAGCAACGTGAGCAGCAGCGCACTATTCAAAATGGATCAGAGGATTCTGCCACCGCCGACACAAAAATATGGGACAATTTTGGGTTTTACACTCAACCGGAGAGTGAGACATTAGACATGAGTCATGCCATATGCAAGAACTGCAAAGCAAAAGTTAAGTATTCTGGCAACACGACGAACCTCTCTCTGCATATGATGAGACATCATCCAGACCACCTAGCCTTGATCGGGGCAGGTAGCAGTAACGTTACACACCTGTTGTCTCAGAAGCAGCCAACCTTGCCCGATGTTTTTAACTCAAAACTCCCATCCACGTCTCGGCGCTCTTAGAAGATAACAAATGCTTTAATGCATTTCATATGTCAGGATTTACGGCCATACGGTGTTGTCGAGAATAACGGCTTAAGGCAATTGCTTCACGAGTGTGAGCCACGTTACACAATACCGACACGTCAGTTTTTAACAGAAAAGGCAATTCCTCGTTTGTATGATGAAGTTAAACTAGACGTTCTGCTGTCACTCTCTTCTGCAGAGAGAGTTTCCATTTCCTGCGATGCGTGGACTTCGCGAGCAACCCAGTTGTATGTTACGATAAACTGCCACCACATAACGCCACAATGGGAACTTGTCTCGAACGTTCTGCAGACCAGAGCAATGTTTGACAATCACACAGGAGCGAACATGGCAGATTTGCTCAATGATGTGATGCACGAATGGGGAATAAAGGACAAAGATCCAGTGCTAGTGACTGAAAATGAATCTAATATGTCAGTAGCTGCAGAAATAGCCAAATTAATTAATGTGAGATGCTTTGCGCACTGTTTGAACCTGGCTGCTCAACGGGCTCTGAAGTTATCGACAGTTTCCCGTCTTCTCGGAAGAGTTCGGAACATCACAACATTTTTTAGGAAAAGTCCAATCGCCTGCCATGTCCTGCGCGAGAAGCAAAAGTTACTTGGCCTTCCTGAGCATAAGCTGATGACCGATGTCTGCACGAGGTGGAACAGCGCACATGACATGTTGGAGCGATTCGTAGAACAACAGCCTGCAATTTGGGCCGCATTACTCTCAGCTGAGGTGTGGAAAAATGCCAAAGATCTGTGGACATTAACAGAAGCAGACATAGCCTGTGCTGAAGATGTAATAAATGCACTGAAGCGCCACAATGGGAACTTGTCTCGAATTCTGCAGACTAGAGCAATGTTTGACAATAACACAGGAGCGAACATGGCAGATTTGTTCAATGATGTGATGCACGAATGGGGAATAAAGGACAAAGATCCAGTGCTAGTGACTGATAATGCATCTAATATGTCAGTAGCTGCAGAAATAGCCAAATTAGTTCACGTGAGATGCTTTGCGCACTGTTTGAACCTGGCTGCTCAACGGGCTCTGAAGTTACCGACAGTTTCCCGTCTTCTCGGAAGAGTTTGGAACATCACAACATTTTTTAGGAAAAGTACAATCGCCTGCCATGTCCTGCACGAGAAGCAAAAGTTACTTGGCCTTCCTGAGCATAAGCTGATGACCGATGTCTGCACGAGGTGGAACAGCGCACATGACATGTTGGAGCGATTCGTAGAACAACAGCCTGCAATTTGGGCCGCATTACTCTCAGCTGAGGTGTGGAAAAATGCCAAAGATCTGTGGACATTAACAGAAGCAGACATAGCCTGTGCTGAAGATGTAATAAATGCACTGAAGCCACTTAAATTGGCAACGCACGTTATGTCGGATGAGAAAACCCCTACGGTTTCAATCATCGCACCTTTGCATGCGCAGTTAAGTCGCGGCACTCAGCTTGAAAACCGTGACGCGGGACATAAAGATCGCTGTGGCTGGAGAAAAGATATGAGCGTGAAATGCCCTTTCTGAACATGACCTCAGCGCTGGATCTACGCTTTAAAGCACTGCCCTTTTTCGAGGAGGAGAACCGACAGGATGTCTACACCAAAATGGCAATGGAGGCATCACAGACTTCACTTGCAAGGGTAACTTAGACTGTCAGAAAACTAGTTAATGTTCATTATATCAGTTAGTTATATTATAATGGTAGTTATTGTCTTATTACTTGGTTTTATAGGTTCTTTTACACTGCATATATGTTTTATCCATCTACACTAAAAATGTTTTGTTGGAGATCAACTGAAAATATTTAGTTTTTATTAATGTGGGTTACATGAGATCTAATTATAATGTCATGTTATGATTATTTCAGAACCAGAATAATGAAGAAGAGAACAGAAAGCATGCTGAGACAGATCTGTCCCCACCCTGCAAGAGAAAGAAAGTGGACGCTTGTGCTCTTGAGGACTTATTTGGAGATGCATTTTCCCCTCCCAAAACAAAACATCCACCTGTGTCACCATATAATCAGGCCTCTGATGAAGTCAGGAAATACAGAGATACAGAGGCATTACCTCTTACAGGAGATCCACTCGTCTGGTGGAAGGAGCACCAGTCTGATTTCCCATTAATATCAAACTTGGCAAGCTGTACCCTCTGTAGAGAGGGTGTTCTCCACTGCTGGAGATATCATTACAGCAAAGAGGAGTACTCTTAACCCTGAGCATGTTGATCAGTTGTTGTTTCTGCATAAAAATCTGAAGGTTTAATTGTGTAAAGTGATGTCTTTTGTTGCACATTCCACCACTTGAGACCAAAATGTGAAGGTGTTTAAAAATGTGAAGTGTTTGAGAAAGTTAAGATTGTTACAGTTTTTTAATTGCAAAATTGACCTGTATCGTGATACGTATCGTATCTTTAGTATCGTGATACGTATCGTATCGTGACATTGCTGGTGACACACAGCCCTAATTAACACCCAGTCATGCATGAAAAAAAAAAAATACAGTCATGTACCGTGAAACCGGTATAATTCAGAAAAATACCGTGATATAAATTTTTGGTCATACCGCCCAGCACTAGTAGGTTCTGTCGTTCCGTAGTATAGAGTCGCGATCACGAATCTTGAAAGTGAAAGTAAAATGCATATTAGTAGTGACTCCCTGATGGCCGTATTAAAAGGGTTCATGTTTAGTCACTATTTAGTGTGGTATTTTTTTTAAATATTCACTCATCATGACAGTAAAATAGGGCATTCTAAGTCAATATACTGCAGTATTTCCTCTCTCAATCAGTAGAAAATATGGTTAACACCCAGTCATGCATGAAAAAAAAAATACCGTCATATACCGTGAAACCGGTATAATTTTGAAAAATACCGTGATATAAATTTTTGGTCATACCGCCCAGCACTAGTAGGTTCTGTCGCTCCGTAGTATAGAGTCGCAATCACGAATCTTGAAAGTGAAAGTGAAAGTAAAATGCATATTAGTAGCGACTCCCTGATGGCCGCAATTTAAAGACCGTTTAATTACCCAACGATATAATTGTGAGAGAAAGTATTGAAATATTTTTTTATCCTCCCATCTCGTAGGCTATTTATTCCCTTTAGGGGTTCCGTAGTACACTTAATTTCCTTTCCGAACACGGAATTGGGATGCGGCGGATTGTGGGGGGACAGATCACGATGCCGGTTCAACATCGTGATGTCTGTCAGCCATCGGCGATGGGACGATGGCATCGTCTATCGGCCAACCCTAGTCCACACTAACTAGTGTAATATAATCTAGTAGAAAAACTGTGTATTCTCATATTAAATTTCATCATTTTGTGTAATATACACAAATTTATCAAATAGCTGTTTCTGTCATTATAAAAGTAACAAGGTTTTAATAAGGCCTGACATGACCCCAGATTGCATCTAGGGTTGTGGTTCTCAACCAAGGGCCAGGGGCCACTAGAGGGCCTCAGTAAACTTTCAAGAGGGGTTACTTAAACATTTCAATAAATTATTATTAATATATTAAAATAATGAAACTCTAATCTAAATTAAATGTCAAAGATCTAAAGTCAATTATCTAAATTAAAATATTTTTTCCTACTCAATATGTACAGCTTTTATTGAAGAACAAAGTGCTTGAAACTTATGAAATCATGAAGTTTCAATAAATTATTCTTAATTTAATGTATAAACTCTCTCAGTTTGTGTTACTAAAAAAGTTTGAAAACAAGCAGAGTTCTAATAACTGCAGCAGAAATCATGGAAATTTATAAGAGGCTTCGAAATATTGTGCTGGAGAGTGGGATGACTGAATCAAAACCATTGGTCTCGGGTATGAGATTAAAAATAAGTTCAATGATATAAAACAACACAGCTTAATAAAACCCAGAATTTCTCAATTCTGAAGAAAAATTGACGTCTTTGTAAAAAGAATCGCTACATAGAAGACAAAACTGTAAATTTCTTGGCACCTGACGTGTTAATAACCCAAGGGGACTCTTTACGTATGGACTTGTCTAGTCATATCTTAAATATCTACTGTATAAAATGCCTTCAATCTGAGCGAACTTTAAGCATTAATTACTGAATCCAGATCCTCTCTTCATATGTCAGAATAATTCTGCCACTGAGCTTGAATCAAAGAGCTGAGCAGCTGCCAAACTATCACCAATCCAAATATTATAGCAATAATTATCTGAGGTGTCACACAGCACTAGGATCCTCTGATTGAAAGCTACTCTCAAGCAGCATGTGCTGTTTGCAGAGAAACTAGACGCATATGTAAGCAGTCTTCATTCACAGGCAGGTGACAGCCGCCGTCTTGAAATCTAGCGAGCTGCCTACCCAGACAGCATATTTGGGAATCACAGGCACATATGATGCACAGATATGCTGTCTAGGTAGGCAGCTAACTAAGATTTGAAAAAGGCATTAAGCAAGCACTTAAATGTCTAAAATTATACCTTTAATAACCCGCATTGAGTTACTAAGAATTCGGTTCAATTCAGATTAATATAATTAATAATATGTCCTAGGATTAGTTTTGGACATTAACTTAAGCATTCTTTGCAGTATCATTAATAATATGGTACATTAATATCAACAAATTGTGGTATTATTCCCATCCAATATATCACTGTACTATATAAACAGGACTTTTAATAAAAGTAAAAAGAAAGGATGAAAGGCAATAAGCATGACAATATTCCCAAAACGACCCACTACAAAACGTACTGTTGAAATACCATGGTAAAACTCAAATTCCAGTGTAGAGTGTCCAAAAACATAGTTTTACCATGGTACTATGTCCAAAAGATTATGGCAAAACAGCGATAATGACTTAATGACAAACTATGAAAGACTGAATCTGATATTTGAACGCAATGTCAGTGGTACGTAATTAATTTCTGAAGTATTACTATCTTATTACTGAGGTTCTGCCGACTTTTAACTACACTTAAGTGCACCCAAAGTGACTTTTAACAGGACAAATGTCTCTGAAGCCACATGATCAAGCCAGTACTTAAATTATGAATCTCTTCCTTGTATCCAAACATACTGCTTTGACTCAATACTGAATATCTTCTTCACAAAGGGAGCTAAAAATATAAACGCGTTTCCAGAAATAATTGAGTAAGATTGGTAAGCAATCACAGCTATGGCTTCCCTGACACCAGCTAATGCTAAATCCAGACGTGCAAGTCATTCACTTGTGCTGGCCTGAAACATGACATGACTCAAGACGGCTCACACACACACGCTAACAAGAGCTCCAGAGCGGTCAGACTGAGCTCCACAGGCCCTGAGTCCAGGCCCTCGGTCCTCATTCTTGCAGAGCAGGGTAACTGAAAGCAGAAAGCTTTAAAAATAAGTGTCTTAAATCAGGCCCAACCGAAGCCCTGACCTCTCCACGGGCTACCTGCGGGAACACACTCACCCTCAGTCCCGCGACCGGACGAGCCGCAGCAGGCCAGGCCTAGCACACAGGCCCAGCTCAATATCACACCAAGCGGCTCCCAGAAAACGCCCTGTGCGCTACCGAGGCTGTGTAAGCACATAAAAGGTTGCAAAATTCACGGCGGCCGCCATGATGAGTCTTTCCCAGCGCATTTGAATTGAAAACATGGCAACCCCGCGGGTCTGCACTGGCCTACAATTCAAGGCAACGACGCAGCGATCGGCGGTTTTTTCGCACCTACCTTCATGTCGGGACATCCTACAGACAGTGACACAGCCCCTCCACGGGCTCCCTAACGTCTATGAGTCGGAAAGGTGCCGCTAAAAACGAAATAAAAGTGGGACGCGGTCTTTCTTTCCTATTTTCTCTCTTGAAGATGGATCCGGGGCTTACTTCTCTCCGCTTCCCCCTCCCCGTCTGTCATCGAGCGGTGTGTGTGAGACAGAGCAGGCGCGGACGCGGTCTGCCGGCAGGGGGCGCAGCACGCTCTACTTCTTCTTCTGTGGTGTTTGAAGGGCGGTAAACTCGTGTAGCTCTTGAACGGGGTTTCTGTTAGTGTTGACATCGCCATCTACTGTAGCGAAAGGATTTTTTTTAATTATTCAAAATGCAGAAATACAGTGGAGCCGAACGTATGTGGAATTCATAAACGTGTGAATTCAAGCGCACTAATAAAATATAAAACCAAGTGGTATTTATTTTAAGGCAGCAGAAGCACACCAATTTTCTAAAAAAAAAAAAGTTTGTTAGGTTTTAATTAAAAAAAAGTCGAAAAGCATTTGCTGTGTGAATTTGAGAGGTTGTCATGACAAAAAACAGCTGATAAAAAATGTCAGACAAGTAAAGTTCTGAGAAAAAGACTAGAACGTTTGCTTACAGATGGTTTGATGATTTATTGCAATGAATCTCAGACAATTTCAGTCTCTTCGGGCTTAAACTTGCACTTAAATGTTTGGGGCCACTGTAGATTGAAACTGCAATACAGAAAAATAGTCTTCACAATTAATAATTACTCTTCACAAGTCTTCACAAAATTATTTATTAATAAAAAATAAAAAATATAAATTTTTTAATGAATTTATAGTTTTAATCTGCCTTTTCAAGAAACGCTGGTTAAAAACACGGGGAGTATTATATCAACCAGCTACATATACATAGGCCTATAATTAATAATAATAGCCTATATATCATTACAGATTTGCTTTAGTCAACATCGAGAAGATCAGGCCCTTTCTTTTGGAACATGCTTCACAACTCCTTGTTCAAGCTCTTGTTCTGTCCAGGCTGGACTGTTGCAATGCTCTCTTGGCAGGTCTTCCAACCAGTTCTATCAAACCTCTATAATTTATCCCGAACGCGGCAGCAAGATTCATTTTTAATGAGCCAAAAAGAATGCACGTCACACCTCTGTTTATCAATTTGCACTGGCTACTAATAGCTGCTTGCATAAAATTCAAGGCCTTCAAAACCACCACTGGCTCTGCACCCATTTACCTAAATTAAAAAAGTGCCCCTTTTAGACTTGCACTCTATTTATTTACTGCTTGTTTTCTTTGGAAAAAACTAACACTTGCTTCTCTAATCTTTTTGCATTCTATTTGTTTTCTTTTTATTTATTATACAATTATAATTCTGACTTTCTGACTTCTGATTAACAAAAGCAAAAAAGGCCTCTAACACTAGCTTGCTCTATTCTTTGTCTGTTCCTCCACAGGCCCTGAGTCCAGGCCCTCGGTCCTCATTCTTGCAGAGCAGGGTAACTGAAAGCAGAAAGCTTTAAAAATAAGTGTCTTAAATCAGGCCCAACCGAAGCCCTGACCTCTCCACGGGCTACCTGCGGGAACACTCTCACACTCAGCCGAGCGAGCCGCAGCAGGCCTGGCCTAGCACACAGGCCCAGCGCAATATCACACCAAGCGGCTCCCAGAAAACGCCCTGTGCGCTACCGAGGCTGTGTAAGCACATAAAAGGTTGCAAAATTCACGGCGGCCGCCATGATGAGTCTTTCCCAGCGCATTTGAATTGAAAACATGGCAACCCCGCGGGTCTGCACTGGCCTACAATTCAAGGCAACGACGCAGCGATCGGCGGTTTTTTCGCACCTACCTTCATGTCGGGACATCCTACAGACAGTGACACAGCCCCTCCACGGGCTCCCTAACGTCTATGAGTCGGAAAGGTGCCGCTAAAAACGAAATAAAAGTGGGACGCGGTCTTTCTTTCCTATTTTCTCTCTTGAAGATGGATCCGGGGCTTACTTCTCTCCGCTTCCCCCTCCCCGTCTGTCATCGAGCGGTGTGTGTGAGACAGAGCAGGCGCGGACGCGGTCTGCCGGCAGGGGGCGCAGCACGCTCTACTTCTTCTTCTGTGGTGTTTGAAGGGCGGTAAACTCGTGTAGCTCTTGAACGGGGTTTCTGTTAGTGTTGACATCGCCATCTACTGTAGCGAAAGGATTTTTTTTAATTATTCAAAATGCAGAAATACAGTGGAGCCGAACGTATGTGGAATTCATAAACGTGTGAATTCAAGCGCACTAATAAAATATAAAACCAAGTGGTATTTATTTTAAGGCAGCAGAAGCACACCAATTTTCTAAAAAAAAAAAAGTTTGTTAGGTTTTAATTAAAAAAAAGTCGAAAAGCATTTGCTGTGTGAATTTGAGAGGTTGTCATGACAAAAAACAGCTGATAAAAAATGTCAGACAAGTAAAGTTCTGAGAAAAAGACTAGAACGTTTGCTTACAGATGGTTTGATGATTTATTGCAATGAATCTCAGACAATTTCAGTCTCTTCGGGCTTAAACTTGCACTTAAATGTTTGGGGCCACTGTAGATTGAAACTGCAATACAGAAAAATAGTCTTCACAATTAATAATTACTCTTCACAAGTCTTCACAAAATTATTTATTAATAAAAAATAAAAAATATAAATTTTTTAATGAATTTATAGTTTTAATCTGCCTTTTCAAGAAACGCTGGTTAAAAACACGGGGAGTATTATATCAACCAGCTACATATACATAGGCCTATAATTAATAATAATAGCCTATATATCATTACAGATTTGCTTTAGTCAACATCGAGAAGATCAGGCCCTTTCTTTTGGAACATGCTTCACAACTCCTTGTTCAAGCTCTTGTTCTGTCCAGGCTGGACTGTTGCAATGCTCTCTTGGCAGGTCTTCCAACCAGTTCTATCAAACCTCTATAATTTATCCAGAACGCGGCAGCAAGATTCATTTTTAATGAGCCAAAAAGAATGCACGTCACACCTCTGTTTATCAATTTGCACTGGCTACTAATAGCTGCTTGCATAAAATTCAAGGCCTTCAAAACCACCACTGGCTCTGCACCCATTTACCTAAATTAATTTCTTCAGACTTATGTGCCCTCTAGAAGCTTGCGTTCTGCAAGTGAACGTCCCAAAGAAGCACAAAATCACTTTTACGGACTTTTAAATTAAATGTTTCCTCCTGGTGGAATGACCTGCCCAACTCAGTCCGAGCATCTTCAAGAATCAGCTAAAAACACACCTCTTCCATCTTTATTTGACCCTTTAACTCTAGCACTCTATATTCTAATGCTATTCTTTATTAAAAAAATTTTTTTTTTTTAAACTTGCCCCTTTTAGACTTGCACTCTATTTATTTACTGCTTGTTTTCTTTTTGCATTCTATTTGTTTTCTTTTTATTTATTATACAATTATAATTCTGACTTTCTGACTTCTGATTAACAAAAGCAAAAAAGGCCTCCAACACTAGCTTGCTCTATTCTTTGTCTATTCTGTGTTTTCTTTTTAGTTATTATATGATTAAAAAAGAAAAAACGTGCTATGTGTACTGCATTAAGCTACCTGAGACTTGTTATAGCACTTGCATATCATTGCTCTTTTGTTGATTTTGATTGCTTCCATTGTCCTCATTTGTAAGTTGCTTTGGATAAAAGTGTCTGCTAAATGTAAATGTAAATATCATTAATAAATGATGCCCATTCAGAACTTGCGCAGTGATCCAGAAACAGTGATTTGTTTGCATTCTTTATTTATGCAAGTAATATTCAGTGCTATCTTATAGGCATTTTGAGTCCTTAGATAAGAAACAAGCAGATAAACAAAGTTGACACACTAGTGTCATGTACAAAGTGACCGTCAAATGGCCTCCAATATCATACTGTTAATTAGACAGCGAGTTTTATCTGTAAAATACAGTGCATTTAAAAAGACAATTGCAGCAGTTAAGATAACATTCCTACATGCAAAACATGAACCCCTGTATATCCACATTACATTCCTTACATGTGATTATCAGATTATCAAACAGCATTCCCTCATACCATACAATAAAAGCATGCTTTAAAGAATATTGAATAGGTTAAAAAAACTCCTCCATGTTCTTCTATGTGTGTTTAAATCACAGACTCATAAGTAAAGCACTGACTTTTGAGATGAATTGTATTGCCAATAAGGCATTTGGATAAAAACCAAATAGGTTTGAATTATTTTAAAGGAAAATTCCTAAATTAGCAGGACTTTTTATATGAGATGATAAAAAGTCTACTTAAAATGAAGAACATTTTGGCACAAGGGAGTGTTTTTCATTGCAATTTGTGTGTGTGTGTGTGTGTCAGATAGGCCTAATATAATGTTCTCAACACAGATTTAATGAAAGTAAAGAAGAAATCTGCATATCCCTATTTAAACAAAGTACAATATGCTTATTGTCCAAGTTTAAGACAAATTGTTTAGTAGTATTTTAAAATGTTAATTTTGAATGAATTATAAAAAATGGTATATGATAAGGCATTCTCAGTTGAATCTTATGTAAAGGTTTAGTTCAATGTCCACATCTTTCTCTACCAGTGACCAATATTACGTAAAAAAACCTTAACGAATAAAATGATTTCAATAAAAAGCAGCACAAATGTAATTTCTACAGCTAAAAAGCAAAATATGTCCATGAAAGTACTATGATAATTTGGCAATTATCTAAAAAAAGCATGATAATATAAATATTAACTGCCACAGATGTAATGATCATCTGAAGACATTTGGTTCTTCTCATTACCATCCAATGATGTTCATTCACTGTACAAAATCCAAAGTTACGGACTTATCAAATGTTGGCATGGTATGGCAACTGGCTGAGTCACAATTTGGGACGTTTCTATAGACAAACAAGTCCGCATGCAGGAGAACCAAACAAAGCCCATCCGTTCTTTCCTTTATGAGGCCCACTTGCGAAAAGCAACGTTCCTTTCTTGAAGGGAAGAAGTTTGAGTTCCAGTGAGGCTCTGTGGAGATCTAAGAGCCTTCATTCTGAATCTGAGGCTGTTCAGTGTCTGGCTGATCCTCTGCTGTCTTCTCTTTGATAGAGGAGGGACTGCTGTCGGGTTTGTTGCCGTCTGGGTTGCCATGGCTTCCTGCGCTGCCCAATCGAGTTGAAGCAACCACCGCTTTGACCGCTGCCTGTGGAAACATAAACACAGGGGCATGCATTGTTCAGAATTTCATAACTTTTATATTCAAGCACATTGACTGTATTGATTATTATTTGTTAAGGTTTGGTTTTAATTAAAGGAGTGGTTGATTGCGATTTCACTTTTTTAACGTTAGTTAGTGTGTAATGTTGCTGTTTGATCATAAACAATATCTGCAAAGTTACGAAGCTGAAAGTTCAATGCAAACGGAGATATCGTCTTTTAAAATTCTGGCAGTTTAATGCCTACAAAAACGACTGGTAATGGACTACAACAAGTTACTTCCCGGGTCCGTTACATCAAGAACCCAGAATTTTACATAAACCCCGCCTCCGGGAACACCGCTGCTTTACAGAAGAGGAAGAGAAAACTAGGGGTGCACGTAAAAATCTATTCATATATGAATTGCGATTCTGTCTTCTAACGATTCTAATGGATTCACAAGTTTCAAAATGTTCTAAAGCATCGTTCTCATCCTGTTCCTGGCCTCGACCTGCTCTGCACACGCTCTGCATCTCTCGCTCTCTCTCTCTCTCTCATTCGGATCATCAGACCAGTGAATACACTTATTTTCACATACTATAGCTATGAAAAAGCGTTATACATGGACGCGCGTGCGGTTGCCGAACTGTATTAAAGCTTTAATCAGAATAAAACCGTATATTAAAATCTAACAGAAGCAGTAGCATTTACAAATAACAGCGTAGCTAAAAGTATGAGACAACAACAAACAAAAATATTACGCCTACCATTAAAAGCCGTGCTTGTACAGGTTCTGCACGATCCTCTTCAATAATATCCTCTGCGTCTCAATCGGGCTCAAATTGATAAGCAATATAGACGACGTCATTGTTTACAAAACAACCAGAGCACATGCCGCTATGTTGAGGGGTGGGACGCTTAGACGCGCGCTAGAGGCGGTTTAGCCAATCACAACACACTGGGCCAGCTAATCATCGAGCCCATCGTGTATTTCTGAGGGAGGGGCTTCATAAAAGCAGGAAATGATCAGCATGTTCAGAGGAGACGGGACAGAGCGTTGTGTGGAATAAAGGTAAATTATGTGAAAAATAATGCGTTTTTTAACAAACGAAGCATTAACACATGTTAGACTGCACCCCATAAACACAATCAAGCCTAGAAAAAAACAGTCAACCACCCCTTTAATGTTAAACACTAAGTTCGCCCCAAAATTTAAATTTGTTGAAAATGTACTCATCCTGATGTAGATGAGTTTGTTTCTTCATCAGAACAGATTTGGAAAAAAATAGCATTACATCACTTGCTCACCAGTGGATCATCTGCAGTGAATGGGTGCCGTCAGAATGAGAGTCCAAACAGCTGATAAAAACATCACGATAATCCACAAGTAATCCAAATGACTCCAGTACATCAATTAATGTCTTGAGAAGAAAAAGAGCTGCGTGTTTGTGAGAAATAAATCCATTATTATCCAAGTTTTTAACTTTAAAACATTGTTTCTGGCAAACATACGACTCCATAATCCATAATAATGTTTCCTCCAGTAAACAAGTCAATCCCCTGTTGTCCTTTCACATTTTAAACAGTGCTTGATCTGGGTATATTTCTCTTCTGATTCAGACGGGATTACTTATTCACTGAAGAAAGCAATATTGTGGATAGAGGACTCCAAGCTAAGTTTGAAAAGTCTTAACTATGAATTTGTTCATTACAAACATGCAGCTTTTCATTTCACAGGACATTAATTGATGGACTAGAGTCATGTGGATTATGCATGACGCTTTTGTCTCATTCTGAGGGCACCCATTTACTGCAGAGTATCCACTGGCGAGCAAGTTATATAATGCTTAATTTTTCAAAATCTGTTCCACTGAAGAAAGAAACTCATCTACATCTTGGATGGCCTGAGGGTGAGTAAACTTTCAGCTAATTTTCATTTTTGGGTGAGCTATTCCTTTAAGGAGACATGTGTAAATTCTAAGCCACTAGTAGCATCAAGCTTGAAAAAAACCCTCAGTTTTTACATTTCTGAGGATGTGTGAGTGGTACTTGCTTGTGCACTATGTTTGAATTTTTTTAAAAGTCTTTTTAATATGTTTCTATGTGGCTACTAGGGTATTCTGGGTGGTTGCTTACTGGCCCCAGTCAAATGTACATATTTCTATGATATTCTGGATATTCTCTTTGGTTTATGGTCTAAATTCTATGGAAGCTTTTTTTGCCAGGAGCAATTCTTTGAGGATTTTATACATGTTTAAGTTGTGAACAAATGTAACAATGTCAACCCTATAAAGACTGGCATATGCATATACTCATACATTGAAAAAAATGTTTGATTCATCCAATAAAAAAAATTTAGGGTAATGATTCACATCTATATTTTTTAACTTGAGCCAATGAAAAATAAATAACTTGCCCTAAGGGTATGCCCAATAGTATGATAAAGGAGAATATGGAGCTCATAATTGAGGAGGGAAAAAAAAACTCAGTGGGCCAAACTGAGAAAAAACTATTAAATTTGGTGCAGTTGCTAATATTTGTATGCCCAAAAAGTAAGATGAAATTCTAAAAGCTAGTAATGTAAATCAATGAGATATTTATAATGTAGCAGACTACTAACATTAAATGCATGTAAGTATTAGTTGTCACTCTCCCGTCAAAAAGTCTTAAATGATACTTCTTAGTTTTACGACCAAAGCTCTGTAGTTCTTATTGTGGGGGGCAAAACATGTAATGCAATGCAATACAGTAATGATTGAGTGATGTACAAATAAATGTTCCTCAGAAGCACATCATATTTGATACTCACGTTTTAACATACATTTTCAAGAAAATTTTGTACGAATAATCAAGAAATCTTAAGTGTTCACAAAAACAAAATAAAATGTATTCTTACATTAACTTAATAAAATTCTGTAAAGATTTCACAACAAAATACACATGTACATGTACACGCAGGGCCAGAGTAACACACAGGGCTACCGGGCACATGCTCAGGGCACTAGACCCAGACAATCATGTTAAAACATTTAGAGCCTTTAGAAATGTGGGCATCAAATATGATACAGTAGGCTTTTGAGGGGTAAAACCTTGATGAAAATGTGTCATTTAGCCAAAAACCTCAAACCTTGAGTTTTCTTCGAGCATTGAACTCCAGGAGTTTCTTCTGAGCCGTGTCCATATGAGTGAAGTTAACAGCCTTTCCAGAGACCCAGGGGTGCTGCAGTGCCTGCTGTGTCGACAGCCGTTTCTTTGGATCCTGGACAATCAGTTTCTTCACCTGTGAAGCCAAAAAAGATGAGTAACACTTTCAGCTTACAAATATAGATTTGAAACCCAACATCAGTGTTACTGAACAAGCAAAATGACTTACAGGCAGAGGATGTTTCTGATCGACGAAATGTTCTTTCCTCCTTTTTACTGTTTCCGTAAATATGTGTTTTTGGTGATTACAAGTGGTCAGTGCTAAATACAGGGTGGGTTTTCTCATTATTAAAATATTGTGTCTTCATTTGCATCTATGGTTCCATGAAGAATCTTTAACATCCATGGAACCTTCACATTACCAAAAAAGCATGTTTGCTGAAAGGTTCTTTGTGGAACCCTAAAAGTCCCTAAAGAACCCATAAAGTCTAATATAGCAATATTCTCTTTGTAAGTAATAGTGATTTTACTATGGTTTAGGGGTGTTGTTAGGCACAACATGTAGCAGAAAATTATATATATATATATATATATATGTGTGTGTGTGTGTGTGTGCCTAAATAATTCTTCCACATAGTTATATAGTTCATTAGCATAACTGAAGGCAGTTTACTGTTGCCAAGCAATGTAGCAGCTTGGTTTACTGAAATAGAATTGAACTGATGTGCTCTCACAGGTGAGTGTTTTTCATACAGTGGCGAACGCAGACCTCCAATTAGAACTTAACATTTAAACTATTTTAAAGTATAAAACATAATATAATGTACAGCAGATATTAAAAGGACTTAAAAGACATCAAAATGTTCTTCTCTGTGTGTGTGTTCTGGTATGTATGGTTTATGAGGATGTACATATATAGTGTCATGGTTACTACAATGTAAACATGATGAGGACACTTCCTGTTTTTTGTCCAGCTTTTTTTGAAAATCTAAAAATGCTGAAATTTTTGTGTAAGGGGTAGCTTTAGGGGTAGGGTAAGGGGATACAAAATACAGTTTGTACAGTATAAAACTATTATGCCAATGGAGAGTCCACATATGTAAGTGTGTGTGTGTGTGTGTGTTTGTGTGTGTGATGTTTTTATACTTAGGGATTTCATGAGGGTTATTAGTGATTTATAAATATTGAGATTTACTCACAAGGTCCTTGGCATTGAGAGACACATTGTCCCACCAGGGGGAGACAAATTCATATTCACAGTTCAGGATGCGTTTAAACATGTACTGGTCTCCTCTGTCATCAAAAAAGGGCTCAAAACCACATAACCTGTACAGAGAATAGAAACAAAAAACAGTGCTAGTTTTAACATCAGCTTCACCTCTACAAAGTGGCATTGAACTACAATTTTAAAGAATTATTTTCTATTTGAATATATTTTAAAATGCAATTTATTTCTGTGATATCAGAGCTGAATTTTTAGTACCCATTACTTCATTCTTTAGTGTCACATAATCCTTTAGATATCATTCCAATATGCTGATTATTATCATTTTATATGATAATTTTTTCAGTTTTTCAGTGAATAACTACCTAAATTCCAGTCAGTTCCTTACAAATGGATGAAATGGGTTTAAAACAACATTTACTGATGATAGATTTTAAAAAAAAAAGAGTTTTAGTTTTGTTTTCTGTCAAACTTTCTTAGACTTTATGTTTTTGTAAAAGAAACTACATCCAATTCCTGGAATTACACTCAGAAGTTCAAAACGTGCTTCATGCTTTTCACCAGTGAGGCTGATCTGAGACAAAACCAGCATTTCGCGATTGATACAACAGAGAGACTGAATGACTAAGCACAGCACATCCTGTGAAAGAATAACTTTAGACAAGTGTCGTGGCACTCACAAAATGTACGTGATAACTCCCACAGACCACATGTCAACCTCAGGGCCATAGGCACATCCCCGCAAAATCTCAGGAGCTGAGGGAGAGAAAGGCAGAACATCAGAAGAAAAGAATAAAGGGGGAGGAGACGCTCTGCTGCACTAATGCCGTAAAAAGACTACATCTTCTCTGTAATTCTCTTTGTGCAACTGATGGCCACAGATGGTGCTCTGTTAAAAAAACCTCCTCTTTAATAAACTCACCACAATAGCCTGGAGTCCCACACACAGTCTTCATTGTTACCTGATCGTCTACAATTTTCGACAAACCAAAATCCGCTGTAAAGATAAATCACACCAAAGAAAATCAGTTTTTCATTTTCTGAAATGGCTCTTGCAAAAGCAAACCTTGCTAAGACATAGTAGAGCATCGCTAAGCAGCTGATGGGGTGTTCTGGGTGGTTGCCAGGTGTTTGCTCAAGTCTCTATGATATTCTGGTCCCCAGATATGGCTCTAGTCTCTTCTTTAGTGGTCTAGTCTCATGACTAGGTGAATCTCATGACATGTGAGGAGAGCAGTACATATTTTAAAGCAAAAAAAAAATTTTGCTAAAATAAAATTAACCATTACAAATTTGTGCATTGCAACGTAACTGTAATGATAATTATGCATACCCCAATTCTCATTAATTAGGCCATCGTGCAAAGAGAAAGGAGTTTGTAGAAGGGGAAAGTGGGGTCAAAGTGAAGACCCCAAACACTGACCAGCTGAGAGGAGCTTGTGATTGGAAGCTCTCTGTCGACTTAAATCGAAGGCTCTGCTTCCCGGCTGAAATTGTGGTTACCAGCCTCAGACCAGACCTTGTGTTGTGGTCCTCTTCATTATGTACTGTGTACATCTTAGAACTCACTGTGCCCTGGGAGGATGCGGTGGAGGAGGCCTATGAATGCAAGAGCCTTAAGTATTCTAAACTGGCAGTTGAAGCAAAGCAACGTGGCTGGAAAACAAAGGTTTGTCCAGTTGAAGTTGGCTGCAGGGGCTTTGTGAGGAGATCTGTCATTAAACTGCTAAAATAACTAGGAATCCAAAGCCAATTCCAATGGCAAGCTGTCAAGGTCGATGACTCTGGATTAGGAGGAGGGAATCCCTCTGGGCCCCATAACAACAGAGGTGAAATCAGAGGGGCCCACAACTGGGACACCCCAGGGGGTGCCGACTAGCCCTCTGGAGGTGTAGTGGGCTGATATCATCGAAACACCAAAGAAGGGGGGTGCCCACCTGATGACCCCAATGAAGCTGAGACCTCTTTCCCTCTATACCCTCTCCCCTCTACTCCTGGTGCTACCACTCAAGATGCTCTACATTGCTTTCCACTTATCTCAGGCAGGTGTAGTAGTAATATGGGTTAGTACCAACTAGTCCTAAAATGCAACTAAAAAGTTTTCAAATTCATATGGGTGTCACGACACACACACACACTGGGAGCACAGGAACGAACGTGGAGACGAGGAACAAAGTAAATTTCAAAGGTTTAATAAACAAAAGCTGGGAATACAGAGACACAGTACACACTGAGGACACAAAATGACATTCGACAGCAGACAGGAAACAAGGGGCAAAACACACCTTATATAAACAGAAACTAATGGGACACACCTGGGATCAATAGAACTAAATGGGAATAGGAACAGGAAAAAACAAATATGGGCATAAACATTAACCTGGAGCACACGGGGGAGGAAAACACAACACGAGACATGGAACAAAGTCTGACAATGGGAATCTCCTCTATGGGTGGTAAACAGATTAATCTGTGCCTGATAATGAGCAAAATTAAAGTAATGGCCAAGCTGCACTGAATATATTTCATAGGCCAATTTCATTTTACAATGCGTACAAGGCAGCACTGTATTGATATTCCTCAAACAATATTATTACATCTTTGATGTGTTTATTGTATTGTTTACTTTATTTGTAAATGTATTTGTTTTATTGTTGATTGCAAAGTGCTGTTGTTGTTGATTGTATATATATATATATATATATATATATATATATATATATATATATATATATATATATATATATATACTGTATATGCTACAAAATACAAATCCTCTAAAATTGTACAATTAGATATACTGATGACTATGCAGAAAAACACTTACAGTAAAACTTATTACCTCACTTAATACGTCACTTTACTTAATACTTATGAGTGGCTCTGATGTGGAATTACATTAATGTAGAACCCGAAAGCCAAAACCTGAACTTTTCCTCAATCTTAAATGTTAAATGTTACATTTAATTTAATTTAATTTAATTTTTGCTGCCTTGCAAGCACTGCTATTTACTTCAGAAAATGCAAATCTAGTTTTAAGATATCCTCTTTTGAAATTAAATTAAATTTAAATTTAATCTAATTACAAAAATTAATTAGATTAAACCTAAGTTTCAAATGTCAAGGTATAATATGGAGCACCGCAACAAAAATATCTCACACAAAACAAAAATCTCTTATCAGACAGAAAAAAATGTTACTGCTTAAAAGGATAGTTCATGGAAAATTTTTTATTCTGTCATCATTTATTCACCCTCATGTCATTTCAAACCTGTATCATTTTTTCCCCCTGATGAACATAGAATATATTTTGAAGAATGTGGGTTACCAAACAGTTTCTCGTCCCCTTTGACTTGCACTGTATTTATTTATTTATTTTCCCCATTCTATGTAAACAAATAGGGACTAGCAACTGTTTGGTTACCTACATTATTCAAAATGCAGAAGAAAGAAGCTCATACAGGTTAGGAACAACATGAGGGTGAGTAAATGATGACTGAATTTTCTTTTTTTGGGTGAACTATCCCTTTCAGCATTGTTTGAGAATATTTTCCCAAAACATTTGGCATGATTATTGTGGGTGATTGTCAAAGTCTTGCTTTGCAGTAAAGGATTCTGAATATTTTTTAGCACTATTAAATTGCTAGAGATTTCTGGGTTGTTTTTATGTGTGAGAGGTCATTTCATATGCATCAAACAAATGGACCAGTTACACCAAAGTGTTAGGACTTTGTTCAGATCGCTATACTTGAGTATGGGCAATGCTAAAAGTGATACTTGCCTTAGCAAACACCACTAATTAGAGCAACGTCCACCGTTCACAACAGATCTGTTTATAATCAGCCCGATGCACTTGCCAGTGCCTTGGTGAGTGTTACCACGGAAACTCATTAAACAGAGTAGCACGGGCCATAAATCTGCCTGGTTACAGAGAAACAGCACGTGGTCACCATCTAAAATGTGCTACAGAGGGAACTGATGAGCGTCAAAGAGAACCAACATGAGGAAGATGTGAGGAAGGTTTTAATACATATATTAGCCAGTTCTGTTTGCTAAAGCAAGTATCACCATTACTATTGGACATACTTAATTTTATTTTTTACTTGGTCAGTAAGCAAACTCCTTGTAACAAGCAAGCAACTGTATAGCTATATATGCTATAATGTACAACCGTCTAATTCCAGAACAAAAATTCCCATTCATTTTCCTCATAGTGAAATATAAACCATTGAAACACAAGCTATGAGGTTGTAAATATACACTATATGCTTTTGTTAAAGCCATCAGCCAACAATATTTCAACTTAGTTTGCTGTTTAACAACTGAACAGCTGAAAGACTACATTACCCATGATTCTGCAGAGATTCTCCACCAATCAGAGAACAGAAACAAACAAATCACCCCTTCAGCTTCTACCCACTCCCTCCTGAAGCATGTGCAAATGATATGAAAATTTGAAACTTTCAGTTTTATATAATGTTACTTTCTATAAGAAACAAATTATGTCACTTTTTTCAGGATATTCAAACAATAAATGCCTTTTTGATGCACTTTGATGTGGTGTGACAGATTGCTGTAGGTGCCTCAGTTCAAACGGCAGCACAGAATGTGAGTGAACTCAATCATCCCTTCCTCTTTACTACTAGTTATAACATGAAATAAACATGAATGAACATCTCATGCCTCATGTAATCGCTCAATCAGTGTTTCAAGGTATATATTTACCTTAGGCAAGTTATTATTTGTGTCCACAGCCTGTTTGTTCAGTAGAGAAATTAAGTCTAGAGAAGAGCATTTCGCTAAATACTAGTTTATATATTCATTATATTTTGCTTAACCTGTTAGTGATGTCTACATTTAATGTATGTTTAAAGTCATGAAAACAAGCTATGACAGCCACTGTGTAAATGATTATATTTCAACAACGAATAGAAATGTTATAGCCTAAATAGATTTAGTTAATGCAAAAACTGCCTTGCCATTTATTTTTTATTTGAGTGTAAATTATTATTCTGCTTCCCCTCATTAAAAATAAGTACACAGTCTTGAAACTTTGGCTTCTTGTTCATTTTTGCTTCTTGTTTCTTTCCATGAAAAGTAACTAACGCAAATTTGTTACTTTTCTTATGGAGTAGTTACTTTTTTATGAAGTAACGCAATACTGTGATGCATTACTTTTAAAAGTAACTTTCCCCAACACTGCCAGAACATTCTAGTAACTACACAGCAACACCTTGCCACTTTTTTTGCAACATTGTTGCAGCTAATATTACACTCAATCTTTTTTTTTGGTTTGAAAATCTAATTTATTTATCATTATTTGGAGTATTTACTTTGGTTTGCAATTAAGCATGCTTAGATAAAGCTTCCAAAAGGCCTATTATAGTCTCACACCACATCTGTCATCTGTAAATATGGATTGGTTCAAATGTTCTCCCATATATCATTCACATGGGAAAAATCCAACTTTACACTGACATATACTTCTCTTAACTGTCAAACTAGTATGCACAACTACCCGTATAAAGGCAGAGTCACCACAGTCCCCAGTGTAAAAGCATTCCAACTGGTTTGTTTGCAATAGAGCCACAGAATGATTCCTCAGAGGAGGAGCAGTACAATGTGCCAGCTTCCCAACACCAATTATTATGGTGACATGAAGGACATGTTATCTTTTGCTGGGGTCCAAAGGGAATACTTCCATCCTGTTCAAAACTCAGTAGAGCTGACACACATAAAGTACATCATCTCTCTCCTTCTCTTCCTCCTCTCATCTGACAAGAGCAGGAGGTCTGTAGCTCGCCACTGCTGCCATCTGTGTCCCCACCCCATTAAGATTATTTTAGCAACTAGCCTCCTTATGTACGTCCACACAGTTAAAGGTGAAGTGTATAATTTCTGTGCCACTAGTGGCTCCAAACTGAATTGCAGAATTAATGATTTTCAAAGTTTACGCTTCTGGCTTTGTAAAGCCTATTTCACATTGCACCGACAGACGCCGACCAATGGCTACAGAAAAGTTTGGTGGGCTTTGTCGGATCAATGTGTTACCACTGTTGGCGCCTGTTAGTGTTAATCGTCGCTTGTTTTTGCAGACTGAACAATTGGGAGTTTGTCGGGTCGTGGAATGTGTGAGAAGTGAGGTGCTGTAATCTGGTGAATGTTGGTGTTGGGTGGCGTCTGTCGGTGAAGTGTGAATTAGCCTTAACTTGTTTCAAATAACAGTTTTGCCCAAGATGATTGTCTCATTTCTGCGTGAATCTCGTAAGAGTTTTCTGTAGGATGGTTGCTTTCTAGACACGATGGCTGGTCGGGATGCATAAAAACTACTGTAATGTTTTAATAGCACCATAGTGTTTGCTCTTTTCAGGGGAACCTAAAATGGCTGACTTATTGTTGAATCTTAATGGTTTGAAAAATGACAATCACCATCAAGTGGTTCAAAGCTCATGTTACTATCTTTCATTCATAGAACACAAAAAGAGACATCTAGCAGAATCTTTACTTTAAGTGGATGTGGACCAACCACATTGTCCTAGATTACTTATTTTGTGTTAATACAAAATAAAGTATTATGGACATCGTTGAGAGTGACATGAGGGTGAGTAAATGATGGCAGAACTTCCATTTTATGGTGGATTATCCCTTTAAGACAGGGGTATTGAACTGAAGTTGAAAAAAAAATGGATATGAATATTATAGGGTAAGTCAGATGTTTTATCAGACTATTATTATTTTAATATATTAAGATACCTATCTGGCAGAGGGCCATGTGACAGTTAAAAGATAATGTATGGGGTTTAGGGTTTTCCTCTTGAAGTCATAGGCCATTTTATATTTAGCTTAAAATAAGTATCTACTAAAAACAAACAATGTACATAATAATCAAAATACTCTCAGCATGAGAAGCAAACAAAGTTAACTAGAAATTTCAAAGTTTTAGTTGTCCTTTCTTGCCATAAGTTTTATAACATTGTTTATGAAATGCTCCTAACATCCTGATTAATAATGTAGATGAATGTGAAATGTGTTGTCAAAAACATTTTTTCTTAATTTCTTGCAATTCCGAGTATCTCTGTAATGGGCTGACAAGATGTGAGACATGTGGATCCATCTGCAGGCTTTATTTAAGAGACGTGGTAAACAGGCAGGGTCAAAACACTGGCAAACAGGTATATGGCGGGCAAAACACAAGAATAGTCACAGGGCTAGCGTAGGTCACCGATAAGCAGACAGAATCACAGGGGCGAGACGAGAGGGAGAAATCCAAGAAAACAGGCAAGGCAAGGCAAAACAAGGAAACCACGGAGACTCGGAAAGGGGTACAGGCTAAACAATACTCAGCAGAGAAAGGTGGTTAGAGTGGGTGTTATATAGTGAGTGAGGTGATTAGAAACAGCTGTGTGCAATCAGTGCAGTGTGCAAATCGTGCAAAGAATGATGGGATATGTAGTCCGGGGTGCTATGCAACAGTTTGTGTTGTGCGAGAGTCAATGAAATGGAAAGGGTGACCTCTGGTGGTGAATAAACGGAAGTCCATGGACTGAATTTGTGACAATCTCACAGTTTCTAGTTAACATTTCGTAATTATCATGTTTTTCCAAAGAATTGTGAGTCTCTCACAATTCAGACCTTTTTTCCAGAATACTTAACTCGTAACTGAGATTAAAAAAAAGTTTTGAGAGAAAATTTGGAATTGAAAATATAAACTCACAATTTTGAGAAAAAAGTCTGAAAAGCAAGATGTTAACTTAAATTTGTGAGATATAAACAGAATTGTGTTATGAACTTGCAAATCTGAGAAAAAGTTAAAAAAAAGTCAAAAGTAAACTCAGACTTGTGAGAAATAAAGTCAAAATTCTAAGATAAACATTTTTATTTTTTAATATGTGGCAGAAACAGGCTTCTATAGTCAGTTGCTTACAAATTGTCCGTTACTGATTCCAAATTACATGACAAAAAGTAAAGTAATCCATTACATTACACATATAATCAGACTATTTTTGATGACTTTTAGATTACTTTTGACCTAACTCGTGTATCACATTGATTTAAATAAGATAATCTTCTACCATATTGATATAAAAACACAAAGAGTAAGAAAATATATTCCATTTGTTGTTATTAACAACATGAAGTGCATTGAACATTAATGTCAAGGTTTCCCAAACTGGGAAAGAACTGCAGGAGGTTCGTGCATTTAATGAAAAGCTCATAATTAATTAAAACATAAAAATTTTTAACTAAAAAAAAAAAGGTGTTTTTTTAAATAACATCAATTAAAATAAAACAATTTCTATTTGTTTTCCTGCACGTCATGTGAAAATTAACCAAGGGGTACTTCAAGTAAATATATTAGCTAAAAGAGGTTAAGATAACAAAAAGGTTTGGGAATTTGTGCATTTTAATGTGTTTGAAAGACAAGATTCCAAAGACAAAGTAATACTTAAATAACCCACTGAGTGACAGTTCAAATAAAAATTTATGTGTTCATCAGTAGTTGAAGCAGTGCTGAAACACTTCCTAAAGGGGTCATGACATGAGAAATCAAATTTACCTTGATCTTTTGGCATATAGGTGGTCTTTGTACCATTAAAACATTCTGAAAGTTTCATAGCTTAAAATGTCCTCCTCATTTTAAACAAAGCCTTTATTTAATCAAGCTCCAAAAACAGCTCGCTTTGGATTTGAGATGTAAGATGACGTCACTTGGCACAAACATTTGCATAAACACTGCCATCAACGAATAGTCATCTTCTCACCATAGGCCCCGCCCACTGGCGTTCAGTCGCTTATTGGCTTGACACTTGATTACGCTGAATGCGAGTGTTGCGTTGCCTCAAAAGTGAATAGAAATTACAATCACTACCGCTATCTTGTCTACACTGAATACAGTTTACAGATGCGTGTTCGCTTTCTGACACAGTCCACACGCTTGAGTCTGACGTCAATAGGACAAATTGAGAAAGAATGAAAGAATGTTCGCTTTTTGACATGTTTGGTTTAAACAGCTAGTTCACGTCTTTGTACAGATATCAGAAGGATCCCAGCGTAAGGAACAAGTGGATAGTTTATTTTAATGGCACCCGGATCGAGTCAGAGGATTGATCAGAGCATTTTGTTTTGTAAACGAGGCACACTCTCATGGAGAGTTCACAAAGAAACATTTGTTGAAAGATGACACGGTAATATATCTGACTGCAGCTGCATCACAAACTGTAAGTAAATGCTTTGTCTGGAAATGACCATTATTTTTTTGATCATGTTGTCAAAACACTCACATACAATAGCAAGATGACTTGCTACTAGCTACTAGATACTAGCGTTGATACGGTTTCCTATGCAATTATGTGCAATGAGCCAATCATAACAGTGGCTGATTCCTAACCAGCCTTAAAGGACACGCCCCTTAAAACAGGTCATTTTACAGAGAGGGTCTCAATGAGGGTTAAAAATTATTATTTTTCCCAATTTTTTTTTTATGTGCAAACATTTCTATTATCATTAGGCCTATAAGTAACCCTCAAGGAACATATTAAAATAATTTTTTTTTAAATGTCATAACCCCTTTAATACTGAAATGATTTTTGAAAACTCAGTGGTCAAATGCTGTGGCCACCTGACTAGTGACTGGTCTTTGTGTGAATGTTAACAAAACTGCAAGATTTTCTGAGTGTACAAGTGGTAGGCTATTTTAGAAAGGAACATTTTAAAGATGAAAAAGAGGAATTAGGGGGAATCAATCAATTATGAATATTTTATTGCTATTGTGTGAATAATATGTAATCATGTAATCAATAAAAAAGTAACTGTAGTCTGATTACAAGTATTTTAAAATGTAATTTAATCTATTTACAAGTACATTTTTGGAATCTGATTACGTAATCCAGATTACATGTAATCAGTTACTACCCAGCTCTGTCTAATATAAAGTGTGTGCTGCCTACAGTGATTTTAAGTAGCAAGTGAAACAGCGTGCAATATTCTACAACAACTATTTCAAACAGTATTACTGTATGTTACATGCTGGCTCATGAGAAGGTAGTATCAACTTAGTGCCATCAACTAGTTTTAAACTTTGGCAGCAAAGATTTTCAATTCCAGCAATAAAAAATACATCAGCTCCAGACTTCAAAAGGAAAGCTGCAAAGATATTGCAAAGTCCCAAGCCACTGAGGACGTCCCAGCCAATCAGACTGGCAGAAATCTACAAAACACAGATCCAGAGGGATGCCACACAGCCAGCTGGCTTTGATGTGACAGACACACAGATTTTGCTGTTGTGAGGGAAACTGTGAAACTTTTGACACAATAACACGGTAAAAAACGCTCCCTGAAAAGGTGGGCCACTTCAGAAGGGACTCGCAGCGTTTCCGTTTCCGTTCCTCTGCTCTTGTTTTATGCCCTGGTGGGAGCTGGAGAGTTGGCGTTCTCTTATTGCAGCCCACCAACTGAATCCAGCCCATGAGAAATTTGCCCACTTTCTTACTATCTCCTTGGCAACCGCCATCTTTGATGAAGTGAGAGCCAGTGTGGTGGAGAACACACTTTAAACGAAAATGCTTTTCAAATACATTCACACAGATGAAGAACAGGCCTACTTTCTAATTCAGGCAGCTATATCACTAAGGCACATGGATTCATGACAGTATAAACAGAAACTGTATGCACAAGATATACAGTAGATGATAAAAATAAGCCTCATTATACATGAACTAATGAACAAAACACAAGGAAGTGAGGGAAGGAGAGAGGGAGTGCAGGAGAGAAAGGGATATAGTAGAATGGCTTTCCCATTCCAGCATAAAAAAAGCAATAAATGGTCTCCTGTGGTCTTCATACGCAATCTAGATCCACTTATGATGACTTCATACTGGAAACAGGACTCTCTTGATGGTTTAATAATAATAATGCTTTCACTGATGATATAATATGTGCATATAAGGTCGATGGACACAAATGTTAAATACTAAAATACATTTGCATGACATATACAGTATCACTGGTTGCTAGGGTTTTCAGAGTTGTTGCTAAGGGCAATTTCAAAAGTCTGATAATGCATTCGGTATCTTAAGATCTGTTCACACTTGAAATAGTTAACCCATGGTTTTTCTAAACCCCAGGTAAATTAAATCCTAGCTTATCTTGCTTCACGGTTCACACTGCTCATAACAAATTAACAAAAAATGTTGGGTATTCATTAACTGAGGTTTCACACTGTACACTGTTTCGAAACACTGGGTTAACATTCTTATTTGCATATTTGCAGTGTCAGTGTCATTGATTGGACGAATGCAGCACGTGATTTGTTTACATTGTGTATCCTCGTATTATATATTCCAGACAGTAAAGTTTTATCTGCGTGGACTATAAAGTTAAGAATAAAACAATCTCTTCTTCACTCTAATTCATTTGACATTTTCCCTCTCAAACACTGAAACAGCTGTTTATACAACAGGCAGTGTTTCTGTAATGGTCCAAAACATGTGAATATGAGGACTATATGAGGAGAATATGGTGAATAAACCAGAGCAGGGTTTCAAAACCTCTGGGTAAGAAGTGGTGCTAACAACGCTTCTAAATTACAAGTGTGAAATGTATCTTTGCCTGGGGTTTAAAGCAGGGTTTAGAACAACAATAAACCAGGGTTAAGTGCAATGTGAAAAGCCTGTTTTATGATCAGCCAGAAGAAAATTGTATGTTTGATTATCTATGGATAAATTTGTCGTTATGCTTAACCAACATTTATGTGTGGTTATGTGTTACCAAATTTCGTTATTAGAGTTATTTTAGCAATATTTTGAATGAGCTTTTAAGTTTATTTTTTAATTTCAATTTAAGGTCACATTTTATTTGAAGGTCCAATTCTCGCTATTAACAACCCATCAACTATGACTTCTGCCTGATTAAACTTTCATTAATTAAATTAAATTAATTAAATTAATAGTTAGTATAGTAGTTGTTAAGTTTAGGTATTTGGTTGTATTAAGGATGTAGAATATAGTCATGCAGAATATGTGCTTTATAAACACTAATAAACAGCCAATATGTTAATAATAGTCATGCTAATAAGCAACTAGTTAATAGAAAATTGGTCCCAATATTAAAGTGTTACCCAATTTAATTTTAGTAATTTTCTTATGTCACTCTTACCATAAAATGTTAAAAAAATAAATAAATTAATTTTTAGTTTTATTACAGTTCAAGTTTGAACTTATTTCCAGTTTTCTGACAGGAAATGTGAGACACTCACCGCGACTGCCTCCAGCACTTGTTTAACTGCATCAGCGGCGTCTCGTTCGCTGTAGTAGCCCTTCTCCACCACCCTGAAAAATGGAAGGTGCCATTTGGTCTCCAGTGTAACTCCATATTGAGCGTACAAACACTGGCTGACTCTTTTTCCAATTTTCACGTCATTATTTTCCAGCCTTAGTGTGAGTCAACCACACCTCAGCACACAGGATGAATGGAGACGTTTCTATCGATTGGTCTTAAGAAGAGGCTTTTCTTTTAAATGACTCATGTTGACACAACTGTATGAAAATGGGAAATTAGATAACCCTGAATGAGGATAAAATGGAGTGAATAACAGTAAAATCATAATAATAGTTTCTCTATTAAAGTGTTGTTTCGCTATGTGATTAGTTCATGAATACAGACAAGCACCTTTTATTCTGTAACAAATGATGAAAGTAAATTCATGTCTCACGACCAACTAGACTGAAACATTTCCCGAAGAACAACTGATCCAGGTCATTACTTTGTGGTTGCATGTAAAAACCTGCAGTTATCTTGAGAAGCTATTTCTGCTGGATCTATCCACCAACAAAAATTTGTTTTGTTGTTATAAAATAATTTAGGTCGAATCAGTAATGGTAAATAATATTTTGACTTCAATAAAACCCGTTAATTTAGATTTCAGGTTACCACTTTTTCAGTTTTAGTGCTTTTTAGCATGTCATTTTAGCAGGTTCAACTGGGGTTGCTGGCACAACTTTATATTTTACTCAATCAATCAATCAATCAATCAACATATTAATAATAAAAGCTATTTTAGGACCATATTATTTTGTTTGTATTTCAACATTATTTTCATGAAACTTGAGCACTCCCTTTCCCTTTTAGTATAATACAGCTAAATATAAAAGAAATAAATAAATGTTCAATAGTGTAAAAAACTATATTTATATATATATATATATATATATATAATTTAAAAGTATTTTTAAGTATTAAAAGTATTTAAATTAAAATATACATCCCAACTGACAATGCAAAAAATCTTTAAAGGAATGTTAATGGTCCTAAAAACAGGCTTAATAAAGGAAAATTATATTATAATGAATTTCAGTGCCATGAAAATGTGGGTATCATGATATACTCCATGAATTCTGAGTGGCATGAAAATGTTTTCATGAGATTCTCCATCACCCATTTTATCATCCATTAAATGCCGAAAAGTCTGCTTGCTTTCCTCACCATGGTACCATTTCTGTAGCTCAAACAAGTTAGAGCTAATGAAAAAGCGCTAACTCTAAGTATGATTCTTGCCTTAGCAAACACCATTAATTACAGTTCTGGGGAAAAGTGTCAATACACAGCATGGAGTTCACAACTTAATCAGCCATTATTAGCATGTAGCAATTTACCCCCATGGTGAACTGACCTGTCAAATAATTCTCCGCCGGTAACAAGTTCTAACACGAGACTAATCTCCGCAGGGGTCTCAAAGATCTCCTTTAGTTTGATCTGACAGAAAACGGCATGAAAAAAGAGAGAGCGTTTCACTGGAGGAATTCAAACACATCACATGATTAATTATTGATGTAGACTACCGTAGCTATAATGTCTGACTAACATTTGCATAACTAGACCTTACTAAATCAAACACAGACAGTACTGCAGAGACAGGATGAACATCTAAGCTAGATTTATGCATATTTTAGGCTGTGAAACACTGTAACTGCCCTTTAGACTTACTATATTTGGATGAGAGAGGCGCAGTAATACACCTATCTCCGTTCGTACAATCTTCTTGTCAACCTGAAAGAACAACCAAGTCATTGTCTGAGTAGTGAACAAGGTGCACAATTATAAAGCCATTACAATCAGGTAAAGTGCAATAGTGCAACATCAACTCAGTGCAAAAGGAAAAACCTAAATAAAAAATAAAGTAAACCAAGCACTTTTCCACATTTAAAGGGAATATTCTGTACCAAGCTTGTATGAAGTTATTTCTGGATGTTCTTTGTCACTCTTGGAGCTCAAGAACATTGTATGGAAAAGCACCAGAACATTCTGCAAAACAACTTTCATGGGTTTAGAACAATATGAAAGTGAGAAAATTAAAAAGTTAAATAAAAGTTTTGTGTAAAACATAATGTTATTTATAATTATTATTTTTATATTTATTCTTAAATACTCAGTTTTGTATATTATAGTGAAATAGTGTTATTACAATAGTAATATTTCTTATTTTGTTTAATTTTTTATAGTAATAATAATAAAAATCATAATTTTATATAATATATAAAAACAAACTCTTGGTCCAAATTGTGTAGCCCTACAAACAAGCACAACAAACCTGGTGTTCTTTATCATTTTTGGCCATTTAAAAATAAATAAAGAAAATGTTTGTCTAATATATATATATATATATATATATATATACAGTACTGTGCAAAAGTCTTAGGCCACTAGTATTTTCACCAATAAAAAAGGGTTTTAAGTAAGTTATTTCTATCTTTTGCTGTAATGTGTCAGTAGGAAATATCAGTTTACAATTCCAAACATTATTTTTGCCATTAATTGTAATAATCCAGTGAGATTTTTGTCTGATAACAAAAACAAAAAAATAATTCACATTGTTTTCTCTGTCAGCCATCTTTAGTAGTTCTTGCAGTAACTTTGCATGATTTATTTATATGCAGTGACTAACAATGTAAATGCATTACATATTACAGCACAAATGTAACATAATATAATTACAGATGCATTAAAGAGGCTTAAGATCCCTACACAGGCCCAAAAAACACAAATGATGGTGTAAATAGAAATGTATGTACTGCTCTAAAAGTTTTGGCTGACAGCAATTATTATCCATCATTCATCAGACTGATGTAGAGAAATGGAAGACAACAACAGTGAGGTCTTTAAGATCTTAGCAGCTGGAAGTAAGTCCTAACCAGAAACTCCTTGGCTATACAAGGTAGAACAAAGAAATGTGGAGAGAAATGTGTCAGTGCACTTACTGTTTTTTTTAGCATTTTCACAGCATAGTGCTTCTGGGTGCCTTTCTGATGGCATCTGAACACCACTGATGTGGCTCCCCTGGAAGAGAGAAAAATAGCAAATGATTCAGTTACAAATAATTCAGTTGGGCTCATTTACTCCCAATAATAATAACCAAGAAAGTATCCATTTCTTTCAAAATGAAAAAAAAAATCATAAATTGATAGGGTTAATTTATTCTCAATAATAAGAAAATTATTTATTTCTTTCAAGATGAAAACCCCAAGCTTTTGAACGATAGTGTGTATTGATATAAGTGTTGAAATATAACCTCAATAATAATAGCAACCTCTTAGATTTAAAACTATTTACGCAGTAATGACAGCATATAGTATGTGACATGCTGTCAGGTTCCAAGGACAATCTGTGTTTTCACACGTACAACATAACTATTGAATATCAGCTGACATTTTTGTTAAAGCATTAAAAGTGTTTCTTTCATACAAGAATTGTGTTTTAAGATGTGCTGGAGTTACTGTTATAGGTGGATGAACATGTAAGGAATAATTGATGCAGCCATGACACAAAGCGGGTTACATAATTCAACGGACCGTAGTCAATTATTCCACTTATAATACGTTTACCACACCTGTTCAGATTGTTCAGATGTTGTATTTAAAGACATTCATCAGGTTTTTGTCCTTAAAGCACTATTGCGAGTAGGATTAATTTCTTATGCATCTCATCCAACACCTCTGTTGCTAATTCGTAATTTAAAAAAATTTAAAACGTAATTTTAGACCTAGTAACGGAGGTTTGAGCCAGACTAATGCAGTTATTAATGCAGCTTAAAAGCTACTTTAGTAGCTACAATCATATCATGATTACAATCATATCATCAGAGAATAATCAGTTAGTAAGCAACTGCATAAAAAAACTCTGTAGCAATGGATTAACAAATAGCTACTATAAATTGAAAGAAGCCAACTAGAAAAATGTGCAAACATTGCAAAAACAAAAAACATATCTATCCATAAACTAGTGGCAGTAAAACACTTTGAAAGCGTTGCAAAAGACACAAGCAGCAGCGTAATACCATTTTGCACAATGTTTTACCAATTAGCCTAGGCTGATAAATTGTCGGGCCGATTCAAAAAAGTTTTGACTCAGAAACATACCTAGCACATTTTAGTAAATGCACAGCGATGCCCTAGCAAGAGTCCACAACACCTTTGTTAAAACAAGTTGTTGTTTAGCTTTGTGAGCTTTCAATTTCTTCAGATTCAGAATCAGATCACTTAATACGATATTTCACTGGCACAGGACCAGTACAATATGTTGGAAGCAAGCAACAGCCAGCAGTTACAAACAAGCATCTGTGTCCAGTGTGCAAATAAATGAAATTTGGGTGGACAGCTTGGCTAATGCAATTAAAGCGGAGAGGCCACCTCAGTGTCCAAGAACTAGCATCTGGGTACTCATTAGGAGACCGAGTCAGATCCACACAGTTATAGATCACCTCCCTCTCTCTCTATGCTGACCGAAAACTCCCACTGACTCTGCATGTGAATAGACATCAGGAGAGTGTAGGAACCAGCTTATGGCTCCAATCTGCTCCACATAATCCCCATGCAGGTCCCAAAAATATTGATTTCAGTTGGTTATATAACCACATTTGAAAGTATCCATATACCTGCCAACATCAGTTGTCAATTAGCAAAGTATCTCTGTGCATAGAGAACCCTGTTTAGGCTTTCTCTGGATCCTTAGCACTTAGACTAAAGTACTTGAGCAAAAAATACAGCCTAATGTACTGGGTTAATATGAAGGAATTTTCCATATTTATTTTTCACAGATGTTACACTACAATTTTTGAATTATGCATTGTCTCCGCCTTGGGCTCCTCCTCCAATTTCTCCACCTCTGTCGGTCGGCCCCCTGGAGTCGTCAGCCCTTCCTCCACCATGGCTCCTCCCTCCGTCGGCTCCACGGCTCCCGGAAGACACACACACATCAACCAGAGTGAGAGCGAAAGCACACCCATCAACATGCTTCATTCGGGTTTCGGAAGTCTTCGGCAGCACTGAACAGGACTTACTCGAGAAGAATTTAATTTTGTCTTTAGAGTACGAAATCAACAATGTCACCAAAGAAGTGTGTTTTTGGTTGTAAGGGATAGGTAACCTTGTTCAGCTTCCCAAAGAACCCAGCGTTAAGAGAATAGTGGATGCAGTTTGTTTCACTGGGGCAGCAACGGAGTTATGCAAGTGTGTTTGTTTGTTCCCGGCATTTTGGTGACGAATGTTTTCTAAACAAATTAAATTTGTCAGTAAAGTTTGAAAGTTTTTGTTCCTGTATTATTTATATCAATGCCACAGCTTGCAGGCAATCGTTACGCAAAAGATGAGCTTGCTTGTGACTCTTTAGCTCCCCCTATGGCACGCCTCCAGGAGCTTGTTTTCGGCAAGAAGCGGTACAGCTGTATCTGTCTTTTATAAATCTGATAAAACTAAAGACTCTTCGAAAATATGAAGGATGCAATACTACTCTATAGGTACTCAAGATTGACATGACAAAGGGGGAAGTCATGGCCTAATGGTTAGAGCGTCGGCCACGTAACCCAAATGTTGTGGGTTCGATTCTCGTAGCGGCAGGGATTGTAGGTGGGGGGAGTGAATTTACAGTGCTCTCTCCCACCTTCAATACCATGACTGAGGTGCTCTTGAGCAAAGCACCGAACCCCCAACTGCTGCCTGGGCGCCACAGCAAAAAAAATGGCTGCCCACTGCCCCGGGTGTGTGTGTGTTCACTGCTGTGTGTGCAGAGGCGGACAAAGTACACAACTCCATTATAAAAAAGTTAAATAGGGTAAATTTTCATTTAATTTTGTCAATGACACAGTATCGATGGTACAAGATAATCCAGGATTATGGTGACCCAGGGTTATTTTTTTATATTTTTTATTTACTTATTTTATCTCACTTTTTTATTTTTAAGTCCTTTATCTTCAATTTCATGCAAAAATCTTTTTCACAGGATAAATGATTAGTTGAGATCTTAATAAATCCTCCACTGATAAGTCACTCTCTTTATTAATGAAGTCAACCTCCTTCTATTGTAGCATTCACTCCTTGAAATGAGATGCTAGAGGGATTTCCATCTCATTACCTCCCAACTGGACTATTTAGCATTGTTTGATTAACCACTTGCATGAGATTAGAGGCATTTAATTTTAAGGTGATTAGGCTGTTTTGTAACAGAGTTGCCCAGAGTAGCTAATTTGGAAAATGCAGTTTACAACTAAATTACAAAAAAATAAGGTATTTTGTGGCAGTCACTACTAGCACAAAACCTATAGGAACCTAAACAGCTGACAACTGACGATAGCATTGAAAAATAGCAGAACTGAAGTGTGCTTAATTGTTTTGAATGTGCATAATCTTACATGTATATTTTTTTTAAGAAAAGAGAATAATATTTTAAAGAAAAGAGAAGTAATTATAAAATCACATGTAAAGATGTATATAAATCCTAAGTGGCTCAAAAAGTGGTACTCTAAATTTCAGCTAACTGCATATGATATAAATTTAAATTATAATAATACATTTTCATTTAATTGCAGTTAAAATGCTATTAAGTGTCCGAAACATTTCTTTCAGTTCACATTTAAATATTATTTTAAAGTCTATTATTTTCATAATAATCACTCTTTTAAAAAGGCCACAAGAGACTTGCAGCAAAACGTTTGACTATCAGCATGAAGTCTGGTCCACATTCCAACATATTCTAGCCAAGAACCTCCCACGAGTTGTAGCAGCCTGAGAACTTGTAAACATAACTTGTTTCCTGGGTGAATTGATCAAACCTGGTACAATTTGACTTCTGTAAATTGAAAAAAGCCTGCAAATTAGATTTGAGCTTTCTGTTTTAAGATGGTCTACAAACTCTCATTGGGTGACCTGTCAGAGGCGCAGAGAGATCCATCAGCCAGATCCACCAAGCCTGAACTTACAAATCTTGTTCCAGGAAAAAAAAGATGAAATAACCTGTTGAAACAATGAACTGTAGTGCACTCCTTTTGAAAGCAAACAGGATGGCAGATGGGAGCTCTTCCTATTATAAACCTCAATCACTATTAACAGCTCAAAATCAACCAATATTCATCATATTAATAATATCACATTGTGAATGAGAGATAAATACACAGGGGGCAAAACGACTACATCCAGCAGCTACAGCAGATTATTACGAAACACATATGAGGTGATGATGATTACTCTCAGGGGGCCTTAAAGGGATTTTTCACCCAAAAATGAAAATTCTGTCATTATTTACTCACCCTCATGTCGTTCTAAACCCGTAAGACCTCCGTTCATCTTCAGAACACAAATTAAGATATTTTTGATGCATTCTGACAGCTCTCTCACCCTCCCATATACTGCAAGGGTCCTTACACGATCAAGGTCCAGAAATGTAGCAAGGACACTGGTAAAATAATCCATGTGACATCAGGGGTTCAACCGTAATTTTACAAAGCTATGAGAATACTTTTTGAGCACAAAAGAAAAAAAAACGACTTTATTCAACAATTCGTCTCCACCCTGGTGCCATTTTGGAGAGTATCCACTAAACGTAAATTGCCTATGCTGTTTTGTGTCAGCTGTGCCACACGGATACACTGTTGATGTCGTTTACACTTTGATTTGAACGAAAACAACGTTTCCGCATGGCGCAGCTGACACAAAACAGCATACGCTGTTTGCATTCAGTGGATACTCTCCAAAATGGCGCTAGGGTGACGCGGAGGAGACAAATTGTTGAATAAAGTTTTGTTTTTTTTTCTTTTGCGCACAAAAAGTATTCTCGTAGCTTTGTAAAATTTCGGTTGAACCTCTGATGTCACATGGATTATTTTACTGATGTCCTTGCTATGTTTCTGGGCCTTGATCGTGTAAGGACCCTTGCTGTCTATGGGAGGGTCAGAGAGCTCTCAGATTCCATCAAAAATATATTTGTGTTCCGTAGATGAACGAAGGTCTTACGGGTTTTGAACGACATGAGGGTGAGTAATTAATGACAAAATTTTCATTATTGGGTGAACTATCCCTTTAATTATCAAATCTGTCCACAGACTTGCACACTACAGCACTATATGTAGATGTGTCCGATATGATTGCCATTTTCAGATCATTTGCAAAATGTGATAACATGTAATGGTATGATTCTCAACTGTCCAGGCAACAAGTCAGGCTATGACTGAGAGAAAAAAAAAACCTTTATGACAATTTTCAGAAGTAGGGTGACCAGAAGTCCCATTTTACCCAAGACAGTTCTGGTTTCACAAGTTGTGTCCTCATCCTTCGAATTTAAATTCAAAGGCCAAAAAATAATAATGTCTTGTAACTTCTCATACCTCCCCAAACGTTTTTGTCTACTGAACAAGTCATTTTTCAAATCATTTAATAACACATTCTTATGTTCATGGTTCTTTGATATTGGTTAATGGTCACATGACATGCAGGTTAAATATTTCATAATTTTTTGTTTTTTTTGTTTGTTTGTATTTTTAAATTATTTTAAGAATGATTTATAATCATAACATTGGGTGTTTACAGACAAGTCTTAAAGGAGACCAAATCTAAGCATTTCTAAAAGAGGGTCAGAATGAAGGTGTTTTGCAAAAACAAAGTTCTGACATGAAACTCTAGATGACGCAGTCCGATAGATCTAACTCAATATGACATAATGACATCATTATCACATGTCACAGCTGATTGGTTCTCTCCTGTATCGGTAGCCAATGAGCTCGCAGCTCAACATTCAGATATTTGGCTAATGCTTGCTGTAGCAGTTGCAGTGCACTTGCACACAGAAACCCTTCACCTTCCCCAGTTCCACCTGTATAGATCTGCTACTGGGTGATCATGTATGCTATGGGGGTTATTCATATATGTTATACCTGCAGCAGCAGTATTTCTTATATGCTCACAGCAGCATAATAACACATTCTTATGTTCATGGTTCTTTGATATTGGTTAATGGTCACATGACATGCAGGTTAAATATTTCATAATTTTTTGTTTTTTTTGTTTGTTTGTATTTTTAAATTATTTTAAGAATGATTTATAATCATAACATTGGGTGTTTACAGACAAGTCTTAAAGGAGACCAAATCTAAGCATTTCTAAAAGAGGGTCAGAATGAAGGTGTTTTGCAAAAACAAAGTTCTGACATGAAACTCTAGATGACGCAGTCCGATAGATCTAACTCAATATGACATAATGACATCATTATCACATGTCACAGCTGATTGGTTCTCTCCTGTATCGGTAGCCAATGAGCTCGCAGCTCAACATTCAGATATTTGGCTAATGCTTGCTGTAGCAGTTGCAGTGCACTTGCACACAGAAACCCTTCACCTTCCCCAGTTCCACCTGTATAGATCTGCTACTGGGTGATCATGTATGCTATGGGGGTTATTCATATATGTTATACCTGCAGCAGCAGTATTTCTTATATGCTCACAGCAGCATGTTGTGGATGTATTGGCAGTAGCAAGTCTCGGTATTTGCTCTGCAGCAGCAGCAGTACTGTTCTGTCAGTTCTGTCGCCAAGACCAAATACATTAACATTGTAATGTACATTACCATGCCAATCCCCCTGAGAGTTGTCATGACAGAAATCTTGTTTTGAATCTTGTTTTGCAAATATATGACTGTTTTACCATTATAAGTGAATCTCATGGAACATAAAAAAGTGAACATATATTAAATTGTATATTTAAAAAAAACATGTTAAATGGTAAATATATTTAATTTAAAAACATTTTTAAAAAAATGTAAAAGGCATGTGCTTAAAAGACCCCTCAAATTTTGTTTATAAAATGGATAGTTCCAGTCCTGAATGCTGACTGGTTAATGAAGCATTGCAGTCATGATGATATACACCACATAGCTAGGACTATATTCACAATATAGCAAATCCTCTCATATGTTATTGCTTAAATAAGACTGTTTCAATTTCTTCCACTCAATTCAATTGCATTCAATTGCAACAATTCCATGCAAAAGGTTTGCAATCGTAAAGATATTGTGTGGATTAATGTAATCTTGATCTAACTGTAGTGCTGATAGCATATGACTGTAAATAATGTTTTGGATAAATGTGGCTCTCTCACTGTAACCGCATCCATCAAATGGATTCTTAACAGTAGCGTTCTTGTACACTTAACACACAGCTGAGTCAGTCTGGAAGTGTGTGTTACACAAGCTGCTCCTGTTTCTGTTTTCTACTTTCTGAGCATTATATAATCACAGCAGAGACTGAGAGAGAGCGAGTGAGTGTGAGAGGGAGGAAGACTAGCTCTCTGGGGAGTGTGGTAGGCTTCATTATTCAGCTCGCTCTGCCTTCTTCAGGACCTGGGCGGTTTGCATCTGGCCCCATTTTACAAGAGTCCAGCATCGATGCCCATGCACTCCAAAATGATTGGCCAACTATGAGCTGATAATTCTAATGTATGAACTTCTTTAAACCTCTATTCATGGCATTCTTTGTTTCAGATCCATGTTAGAGATTGATTGATTGAAGCACAAATATTACTAAAGGAATAGTTCAGCCAGAATTACAAATTCTGACTGAGTAAACATCATTTACTCACCCTCTTGATGTTCCAAACACTTTAGTATAGCGACCAATTCTCACTATTAACTAGTTGCTTTTTAGCATGCCTATCATTAACATATTGGCTGTTTATTAGTACTTATAAAGCACATAATCTGCATGACCATATTCTACATCCCTAATCCTACCCAATACCTACCTTACTAACTATTCATAAACAGCAAAATAGTTTATTGAGGCAAAAGTCATAGTTAAAGGTTTGTTAATAGCGAGAATTGGAGCTTATTATATTCTGTACTCTGTATTTAGGGGCCAAGCAGCGAAGGTGCAGTGGCACCTATTGTATCCGTTAGCGTCATTTTTCTTCTTCCGCCGAAAGTCTATGGCATCCCATAGAACCGCTTGCGGGAAAGTTATGAAATTTGGCACACTGATAGAGGACAGTCTTAACATTAACCACAGCAAGTTTAGAGTCTCTAACTCCAACTCTCTAGCGCCACCACTTGTCCAAAGTTGCAATTTCTTTATGCTAATAACTTTTGAACCATAAGGCACAAAATGAAAATTCAGTTTTCCTCTGAATCCTTGGCTCATGCCGAGTCGAATGAACACCAAAATTAAAAAGTCACAAGGTTTAGTTTTTTCACTATTTTTAATTGTTCGTAAAACCTACTTTTTAGAACTCGTCCTAGACGGTTTGTCTGATTCTCACCAAAATTGGCTCAGATCATCTTCAGACCATGCTGGCAAAAAGTTATGGAATTCAAGTTGATTTGTCCCACTGTTCTCGAATAACGCATGAAGGAATTCTATGAAAAGCACGTAAAAATGGATGTGAGGCTATATCTCCGCAATGGTTTGGTGTATTGAGACCAAACTTGGTGTGTGTTATAACAAGCATGACCTGAGACTACCTGCAGTATTTCGGTGCAGTGCCCCTTAGTGGTCAGGAGACAACAAAAATGCATATTTATGCTTATAACTTCTGAATGGTTTGGCCAAAAAAACAGGTCTCTTTAGATTCGGTGCATCATGCTGAGTCGAACCATACCAAAATGGTTTCGTGTCAGCCATTTTGGGCGTCGGCCATTTTGAATTTTGTCAAAAAATGCAATATTTTAAGAACGCTTAGACTTTGTTATTATGAAAATTGGTATGCATCTTCGGCACCATGCCCTGATGCTTGTGGTCAAACGTTATAAGGCAATTTATAAAAATGCTAATAACTTTTGCATACATTATAATATTGTAATAAGACTGATGTTTATAGATTCCTTGCATCATGCTGAGAACATAGATACCAATTTTGCCATAATTGGCTGAACTTAAATTTTTATTCATGTTGAAAACCTACTTTTTCGAACTCCTCCTAGACCGTTAGTCCAATTTTCACCAAATTTGACTCGGATCATCTTCAGACCAATCTGGCAAAAAGTTATGGATTTCGTGTCGATATACGAAACGATTTTCATTTAGAGCATCAACGAATTTGCTGGTTAAGATGCCAAAATGCATCTGAGGCTGTATCTCTGCAAAGCTTTGACGTATTTGGACCAAGCTTTGTATGTGCCATTGTCACCTCACACTGACGACGCCACATCACCTCACACTGACCACGCCACATCAATTTAGTAACAGCGCCACCTATTGGTCAAGAGTAATAAACCATTGTTTTATTATTAATTATGAAATTTCCAAAAATGCATTAGCCTATTGCAATGAAACTGCTCTCAAAATATTCCTTGGCTTATGCCGACAACAGACATACGAATTTTCGCTTAGCAAATCTGAACTGCCTGTTGGCCATTTTGATTTATGCTGTAAACCTACTTTTTCGAACTCCTCCTCAAGCCTTGGTCCGATTTTCACCAAAATCGAGTCAAATCATCTTCAGACTGTGCTGACAAAGAGTTATGGATTTCGTGTCGATAAACAAAACCGTTTTTGTACAGCGCCACTACAAGTTTAAGGCATAGTGCCAAACTGCATCTGAGCAAATATCTCTGCAAATATTTGACATATATACAAAACTTTGTATGTGCCATTGTCACCTCACACTGACCACGCCACATCAATTTGGTAGCAGCGCCACCTATTGGTCAAGAGTAATAAACCATTCATTAACCATTAATAATTACATTTACATAAATGCTAATAACTTTTTATTGCATTAGCCTATTGCAATGAAATTGGTCTCAAAATATTCCATGGGTTATGCCGACAACATACATACCAAATATGCCAGAGTAAGCTGAACTTCCTGTTCGCCATTTTGATTTATATTGAAAACCTACTTTTTTTAACTCCTCGCCACTCGTTGGTCCGATTTTCACCAAAATCGAGTCAGATGATCTTCAGACTGTGCTGACAGAAAGTTATGGATTTCGTGTCAATAGACGAAACCATTTTTGTACAGCGCCACAACAAATTTTAGGCATAGTGCCAAACTGCATCTGAGGCTATATCTCTGCAAATATTTGACATATTGACACCAACCTTTGTAAGTGCATTTATCACCTCACACTGACCATGTCACATTAATTTGGTAACAGCGCCACCTATTTGGTCAAAAGTGATAAGCCAATAAATCCTATTAATAATAGTTGTATTTATGATTTTTCAGCTATTTCAATTACAATCATCCTAAAATTGCTTTTATTACTCATTGTTGCATTTGGTCTGCAAAATGTTATGGATTTTGTGTCGATAGATGAAGCCGTTTTTGTACAGCGCCACTACAAATTTTAGGCATAGTGCCAAACTGCATCTGAGGCTATATCTATGCAAATATTTGACATATTGACACCAAACTTTGTAAGTGCATTTGTCACCTCACACAGAACACACCAAAATGATTTGATTACAGCGCCACCTGTTGGTCAAAAGTCATAAGCCATTTAATCATATTACTAGTGGTTGTATTTATGATTTTTCAGCCATTTCAATTATAATCATCCTAAAATTGCTTTTATTACTCATTATTGCATGTGGTCTGATGCTCTATGCCATGCTTAGCTCCTCATTTTGCCTCTGGAGTGCTTGGCCCCACGATTGCTGCTTGCAGCTATATTTTTACTATTGTTGTTGTTTTTCATGTTATTGTTTATTTATTTATTTTATTGTATTTAATATTATTATTGTTATTATTATTATTTATTAATTTACTTATATTTTGCTCATACAAATAATTAATGTCAATGAGTTGCAATGTAAAGTTGTTAAACTAAAACTAGAACTATTATCAATTATTTCAAATAATAATAAAAAAAATAATTTTAGTTGGAAAACTTAAAGGGATAGTTCACCCAAAAATGAAAATTTGATGTTTATCTGCTTACCCCCAAGGCATCCAAGATGTAGGTGACTTTGTTTCTTCAGTAGAACACAAACGAAGATTTTTGAGGTCTTAAGACACGAAACGATCGGTCTGTGCAAGAAACTGAACAGTATTTATATAAATTTTTACCTCTGATTCACCGCAATGTCTGAGCGTGTTCACAATATCCGCGTGATGCGTGTACGTGCTCTGGCGTAGTAGACATAGATATATATAAGTAGATGCCTCGTTAGTGACTGTTTCTATGGGCCGCGATACGTTCCAAAATGGCAGACACGTCAACGTATCTGGAGCGGTCGAATAGGGCATCTATATATATCTATGATAGTAGACACATGTGCGGAAGTGATCTGTCACGCGTATACATCACTCATTAGTGCAGTGCAGAGAAATTGCGGACGTGTTCACTGGCACTGCAATGATCTAAAGATATTTAGAAATACTGGTCATCACAATGGAAGACGATTTTGATATATCATCAGACAACATGGAATTTTTTGCCCAACCTTATTTATTAGACGTCACGCGCCGGATGTTGTGAACGCGCTCAGGACAGTTGGACATTGCAGTGGATCAGAGGTAAAAAAGGATATAAATACTATAAGACTGATAGACTGCAACGGTTTGAGTCAAAAATCTTCGTTTGTGTTCTACTGAAGAAACAAAGTCACCTACATCTTGGATGCC
>NW_015505466.1:358061-365173 GCF_001515645.1 Sinocyclocheilus grahami | reverse complement strand
GACTTTGTTTCTTCAGTAGAACACAAACGAAGATTTTTGAGGTCTTAAGACACGAAACGATCGGTCTGTGCAAGAAACTGAACAGTATTTATATAAATTTTTACCTCTGATTCACCGCAATGTCTGAGCGTGTTCACAATATCCGCGTGATGCGTGTACGTGCTCTGGCGTAGTAGACATAGATATATATAAGTAGATGCCTCGTTAGTGACTGTTTCTATGGGCCGCGATACGTTCCAAAATGGCAGACACGTCAACGTATCTGGAGCGGTCGAATAGGGCATCTATATATATCTATGATAGTAGACACATGTGCGGAAGTGATCTGTCACGCGTATACATCACTCATTAGTGCAGTGCAGAGAAATTGCGGACGTGTTCACTGGCACTGCAATGATCTAAAGATATTTAGAAATACTGGTCATCACAATGGAAGACGATTTTGATATATCATCAGACAACATGGAATTTTTTGCCCAACCTTATTTATTAGACGTCACGCGCCGGATGTTGTGAACGCGCTCAGGACAGTTGGACATTGCAGTGGATCAGAGGTAAAAAAGGATATAAATACTATAAGACTGATAGACTGCAACGGTTTGAGTCAAAAATCTTCGTTTGTGTTCTACTGAAGAAACAAAGTCACCTACATCTTGGATGCCCTGGGGGTAAGCAGATAAACATCAAATTTTCATTTTTGGGCGAACTATCCCTTTAAATTTATGAAACTTACATGATCATTAGAAATGTTGTAAAAATAAAAATAAAGATATTACACACACACACACACGCGTATGTATATATGTATATATAACAAAGATAAAGCACAAAGCAAAAATACTAACTAGCATAATTACAAAAACATACCAAAATTAAAAGACTGAAAATATTACAAAAGCTCATTCCAAATATTAATATATTAATAAAGATTCTTCAAAATATATTTTTCTTTATCTTCAATTTACATTTTTTTGGTGAACTATCCCTTTAAGTCAAACATCACTGTTACTTAGGGCCACGAGTTTCAACAAACTCATAACCGTAATATTAAACTTTGCCACAAGCTCAAAACCATTTATGCCCCCCCCCAAAAAAAGATAGTTTAAGATCAGACTTACTGTTTTCAACTAGCAGACCAAATTTAAAACAAAAATTACTATAAATTACATCCACTGAGGAACCCGGGCCATATCTAGAGAGACCAGAATATCATAAAGATTTGTAGTGGGCTCTTTAGACCAGTAAGTAACCACTTACTTGCAAGCCTCTAACAACCATCCAGAACACCCTAGCAAACACAAAAATTTAAAAAAATGTGCACAACACCTTGGCATACACAAAAGGTCCCAAAAGGACCATAGTGCTATGGTATTCTCAGAACATTGGAGTACCATGCAAATATCATGGTATGTTCATTATCTGATATCATTACTGTAGTATGTTACTGCCACAGTGCTGTTTTGCCCTGGAAACCACCCACAACGCAATAGCATCTTGCCAGTGATTCTGCACCGGCAAGAACCACTCACATTTTTCCAGCAAATGTAGAAATCTGAGTTCATTTTGTAATGCTGTGCCTCAGCGCTGTCCGGTAAGTAATCACATCAACAGATATATTACACCCCCGTCAGCACAGATGCATGTGATTTATTTTATTCCTAGATTAATTGCATTAACTGAATTTATCTTTAAGTGCCCGCAGATACACATCACTCTCAGCTGAGCGGATGGCAAAGTTGATTGGTCTTGCTTCCGCAGGCTGTACCAGCTCCATATGCGGGTGTTGTGCTCTAATTTGTTCATGTGCTGGGTTTCCGTTCCTCAAATTAGACACCTTGATTGCGATTGTTCAGCATCTGCCATAAAACTTCACAAGCTAACAAACAGCTTTATAATGAGGTCTTGTTAATTTTTACCAAATGTCATTTTTACTCTCTAAAAAACATGAGAAATGAAACAAAAGGCTTTTGTAGGATACATACTGTATTTTCATTCAATGGAAAGATATTGGTTTACTATACAATTTATCCAGGAAAACACAGTAAGCACCCTAAATAAGCGTCCAATCTGTGTTAGACTTTGGCCCAGGTCTCTCTGAGCACAAGAAAGTACAGACTGTAACTCTCATCTTGGCTGATATAGTTGTGTGGGGCAGCCATTGTTAGAGAGGCAAACAATTTATGGGCATTCAGCAACAATTCATGGCCCACCCGTCAGATCGATGAACGATCCCCCTCCTACGCACCGTGCTGTGCCCAGTCCGGAGATGCTGAAACACCACAATCTGATTATCTAAGACAATTTAGGTTCAGCACGAACACAAAATCTTGCATGTCAGATATTTAAAAAAGCCAAAAAAGCCAGAAAGTCATGATATACCATCTAATTCTTAAAAATAAATGTTCCAAAAGAAGGGTTTTGCAGCAGTGCCATAGAAGAACCATTTTGGGTTCTTAAAATAACCTTTTTTTTTAGTGTAAAGAACATTTTAATAATCTGAAGAACTTTTTTTGTACTCTATAGAACATTATGAGCAGTGGAACCTTTCGTGATGTTAGACGTTAAAGGTTCTTCATGGAACCCTCAATGCCATTAAAGAACCTTTATTTTTGAGAGCGCATTGGAGCAGTAACAAAAACAATAGCTACTCTACAGCAATATTGTGTCTGAACAAATAGCATCTTGTCATACATGTTGTTATTTAAACCTGTTTCCAAGATCTCACTAACAAAAAGTACCATGATTTAACCATGATTTTTGGACATGCACCATGGTAATATTATTGTTTTATGTGTATTATGGATATACCATGTAAATATCAAGGTACATGAATATGAAGTAACAAGAGTCACACTTCTCAGATTGTTTTTATAAAATATGCATAAATAAGTCAAATGCATTTGCCTAAAATCTGCCTAATATCTTAAAAGCATTAATTTGCACAAAAGAGATAGAAATAAAAATAAAAACTCATTTCTAGGCTTAAGCAAGTGGTTTATGCATCTTGTCCTAGATTGCTTGCCAAACAAAGTGCACTATGAAGTTCTGCTGATTTAATGATACTGCCAAATGTTTCAGACTCTGTGTCCTGGAAACACTTTGTACTTTGAGGATGTCCTTTCCTATTACACTTATTGCCTGGTGACAAATGACTAGATGACAATGTAAACACCACTCAGGTTTAGACTAATGACACCTGTCTTAGACTAATGAGACTTTTTTCTAATGATGTAACATTTCCCATGAGTCTCGTAGAAATATTTAAACAGACTGCAAACATCTGACTCGTATACAGGAATTCATAATGATGACCAATAATTGCCCTGCTTGAGAAAGAAGAGAATTTGTGTTAAATCCAGCTATCCTAAATATCCAGATCCCTAACCAAATATAGAGAATAGCAAAAGCCTATAGTGTATATGAGCAAAATACTATGTAGTAAAATATAATATCATAAAATATTTCTGCAGAATTAGATTCAATTTAAAGAGTTTATGTTTTCCTAATTTTAATATAGCACTTTGCATTAAAAAATACAAATTGGTGTTCCATTGTCCCAAATTAGAGACATCTAAACTGAACTCAATTTTAATGTTAACTACATTGGTCCAGATCAACCCTGTTACCAAAAACAATTTTATAAAAAAGATATGCAAATTAATATTTCTTTAACATTTCAAATTTAAATAAGTATCAAATAGCTTAAAAAACATAGCTTACCATGACAGCAAGTGACAGCAAACTTTTGGCTAAATCATCTCACTTGGCGGAAGGAGGGACTTTGTAGAAAACGAAGCGTTTGAGAGAGGCGGGGCATAGAGGACCTACAATAATGTACAGTATTTGAAAAATAATGTGTTTTTTGAACATTAAAGCATGTCAACATATTCTGTTACACCAAATACACAAAATAATGATCTTTAAAAAAGCATCATATGACCCCTTTAATCCACAAATATGGAACAAATTAGTAGCTCACTTTTAAAAGCAACAAAGGCACAAATCCCTCTGAAAATAGGGAGTACATTTAAATATGTTATATTCTTGTCTTGTTAATTTTTACACAACTTTGTATTGCTGACTGTATATGGCAAGCTCAATCCAAGGGAAAGGGTCAATAAACTAACATTATAGCCGTACCATCAATACCTATAAACTAACATTTCCAAAGTAGATGGCCACTGTGACAGCTACATGTAGACTAAATCATCTCAGTTGATTAAATAACTTCCAAGAATATGGCACAAATTGGTGTCTGAATAAACACCAATCCCATATTCTTTGGAGTGACAACTGTTAGAGATGGGTAGGCTACTAATATCAATATCAATTTTACACACATTTTAGTGTTGACTATCTCAAGCTCAACCCTGTTACCAAATAAATATTAATAACACGCTCTTTTTTTCTAAAAACTAATATTTATAGGAAACACAGGCTAAGTTAATTAATAACTATAACCAACATTTGGTCTCATACCCGTCGGCCACTACAGCGTTATATCTTAAATTAGGCGAAATCTGCAACCCTGTTACATATTGTGATATGGGGCTATTTTGTTGGAGGTCCAAGCAGTGAATATCGTCTTCAACAAGCGTTTGAAAAGGTTAGGCACATAGGCTACTGCTGCACTTCCACTTACCGTCCCAATTCAGACTCCAGCTCATAGAAGTCCGCCAGCGTCTCTTTCTTGGATCCGTCGATCCAGTATTCAGCAGCGGCTCTAGAGGCGGGCATTGTCACTTTCAGCATCTCCAGCGCTTCAGTTCACTGTCAGCGGAGCGAAACAACATCACCAAATGACATGGAAGAAAACGGGACACACAGTCTGGAGAGGCAAACAACAAACATCTTTGTGGAAAGAGTTTCGCATTACCTGTAATCTGTGTTGGGTGGCGTGTATGTGTAGCGTCAGTCGATCGCGGTTGTCATGTCGCTCTCTGAACGGACTGAGCGCGCGGCTTCCACTGGGTCTTACTGTCGCCTATGTAGGGCGCTGATTTTCTGTCTGTGTCATTTACCTGGATTCAGTGAACGTCACATATTAGCCTACATAACAATACTCCGGTATATTTTTGCCAGCTGCATCACTGCTAGATATCATTATGGCAAATGATAGATATATTTCAAGACATAGCTAGATTTCATCCATTTCCTTCATTAATGAAAGACACCATACTGTCAATAACACATTACTGACACACTGTAAAACAACTAGCTGGGTCAATCTAAGTCTGTCATGAAATTCGGGTCATATTTCGGCCAAAAATCGGGATTCGAGGATTTGATCTCCCTTATTAAGGCTTTAATCCAACAAAGGTAGGCCTAGTAAAAACCAATTGTTATTGAAATGTAGGCTACATGTATTCTTTCTTTCTTTCGTTGTGCATTTTGAAACGTTTGCAGGTGCAGGAACTATAACCAGGAACTACAAAACAGGGCGCTAAATAGGCCTACAGATAGGCTATGTATGTGTGTGTGTGTGTAGACCTATATATATATATATATATATATATATATATATAATGTGTGTGTGTGTGTGTGTGTGTGCATGTTTATTTGGTTTATGAGGACATAAATTTGTATAATGACATGGGTATGACAATCAGAAGGAGATTTATTAGGACATTTTCAGTGTCCCCGTGATTCAAAAGGCTTATACATCATTCAGAATGAGTTTTTTTGAAAATCTAAAAATGCACAAAGTTTCCTGTGATGGGTAGGTTTAGGTGTAGGGTTGATTCCAAAATCAGAAATCAGATTCCAAAAATTAAATACTCGTAATTTGAATTAAAATACACGTACTCCGACTACAATTAGGTAATAAAATCTACTATTTAAATGTGGGTCAAAATGTATATTGTATTAATATTTGTTGTTCCTTTTATTTTCTATTTATCTATCTATCTATATCTATTTTTAAGAAGCCTGTATAACATATTTATATCTATTTTAGTAGATTATATCAAAGTACCATGGCTTTACTATCTGATACCAAGTACTTTTTGAAAGTGCTGTTTGAAGTTGTTCTGAAACACCAGACTGTTTTATTGAAATGTTTACCCCAGAGTCAGACCTCTGATGCACGTACTTTAGGATGACATCAATTCCCTTACCAGGTTTGACTTAATGTGCATTGAGGATCTTTTTCTTTAATTTTTCAAATATGCCACTTTCAATGACAATTTCAATGTGCTAAGAGGAAGAAATCACCCACACTGAGTCCAGATCTGTACTGGCCTGTATGACTGGTCATCCTTTAAAGCTCAAGCAGTGCAGGAGTGTTCTGGGCTCCCACACAGAGAGACCCATCTGTTCAGTATCTGCTCAACGCAAAACAACCACAATCCCAGCTAACCACCAGCATCCCTCTTATCTCACATTCACTTCCTTGATGCTCAAAAAATAAGAACTGGGAGGTGATGTAGGATCATTTTTTGCATTTGTATGCAAAATAACAGAGGTGTACATATATATATATATATATATATACACACACATATATATATGTGTGTGTGTTCCAAATTATTATGCAAGTGGCATAGAAAATGTGTTTCAACAGCCACTGTGCAGGTTTCGCTTTGTGAGGTTTGGTTAGCAGTGACTGAAACGCAGCTTTACGAACAACTGCCAGTCTGCATGGAGAGGATCTTGAGACTCCAGTAGCTTTAAACACCTGTTTGCTGCTCAGCAGTGGCTTTTTTTTACAGCTGCCATTACAATACAATTCATTTGTTTGACAGAAACAATCCTTAATAAATCTTTATCTGACCAAGATCTTCTGTGCTCTAAGTCACTCACAAATCTTTTGATAGTTCAATAAATTCTATTTGCTTTTTGCAAAATATTGTTTGTTTTGATGCCTTTTGCAAGGCATTGCATTGTTTCATACTTTTTATCTTCAGATAAAAGATCTTTCTTCCTCACCATAATCGCACAAGAACGTCTCAGGTTACTTATGTAACCATGGTTCCCTGAGTAGGGAACGAGACACTGCGTCCTCTAGGGGTCGCTATGGGGAACGCCTCGTCGTGACCCGTGTCTGAAGCATACATTGAAAAAACACCAACTCGTTGGCCGGCGACAGCCATGACGTCACTACCGGTGCGACT
>NW_015505466.1:351397-357868 GCF_001515645.1 Sinocyclocheilus grahami | reverse complement strand
ACCCAGATACGGTAGACCAGTCAGGGTAGCATGAAAGCGTAACCCCAGCCCGGACGTCCAGGAAATTTTTGCAGTGATGTGCCGGGGGCCTGATGAACACGAAGGCTCTCGCATAAGCCTGTGTTATGTCCCCATGATCCAGGAAGTATGAAGCCGAAACCCGGCTTTACTTACTTTCTGGACATATCTCGACGAGTGTAATAAACACTGCAAGTCAAGCACCCGGTTTCTGAACCCAGCAGCGGGGGTGCCCCTTTTTTTAATTGAGGAAAGATTTTACCTAGAAAAAGGGACAGAAACACACAGGTCCCGGGAAACACTGCAAAGAAACTTACAATTACAAATGAAGGAGAAAAATTCATTACACTGGGATCAATGGATTCGTGAGGGGAAAAAAACGGCCTCTACCATTCCTTCTCAATCTTTATATGGAAAAACAGGAAGAAAGGAAGGTTCACCTGAGCTGGAGGGTTATGGCCAGAAAGATAACGTTCCTCGAGACGACCTCGTGACGCTACTTCCTTAGTCCGCTTCCACGGCAAGTCAACGTGTCATCTGGTGTCAAATAGCGATGACACGGATGCACACACCTTCTAAATGCTCTGCTAGTGCTCGCCATAATAAATAGAGATAGCTCTTACTTTTTCCTTGGAAATGCACGCTTCAAACAGAACAGTCAATGAAGACGAAGAAGAGAATGATTTGTAGCTCCCAGCGCCTATTTATACTATAGTCGAACCAGTAGTGACGTCAAGGCTGTCGCCGGCCAACGAGTTGGTGTTTTTTCAATGTATGCTTCAGACAGGGGTCACGATGAGGCGTTCCCCATAGCGACCCCTAGAGGACGCAGTTCGAAGTTCCCATTAAAGGGAACTGTGACTTGCTTAATAATGTGGAACAACCTCTTTAAGTAGGGTTTCCATTTACCTAAGAAGACCTGGCAAACTATTGAACAAACCTGTCTGAGATTGACACCAGTTATCTAAAAAGATGTGAAACACAAACACAAATCTGACTCTTTATTGTACCGAAATCCTATTGATATGTCACTTGCATAATAATTTGGAACAGTGTATATATATATATAACATACTATATATTATGCACAGTGGTTCCAAGTATTTAGACACTCAAACATGTATTAATATCAACTTTAAAAGACAAAATAGCAAATCAAACAGCATTTACTTAATAGGAACAGTTCAACCCAAAACTGAAAATGTACTGAAAACTTATTCAGGCCATACAAGATGTAGATGAGTTTGTAGTGGCACTTTAGTATAGGGACCAATTCTCACTATTAATTAGTTGCTTATTAGCATGCATTTATTTTGTATTTTATTAGTACTTATAAAGCACATATTCTGCATGACCATATTCTACCTCCCTAATCCAACCCAATACCTAAATTTAACTACCTTACTAACCATTAATAGGCAGCAAATTAGGAGTTTGAGGCAAAAGTCGTAGGTAATGGTTTGTTAATAGCAAGAATTGAACCTTAAAATAAAGTGACTGAGATTGTTTCTTCTTCGGAGCAGATTTGGAGAATTGTGCAAGCACCATTTACAAGTGAAAAGTCCAAAACCATTCTATAAAATGTCGGTGGATTTTGATGTGAGAGGACAACAGAGGATGAAAACTTGCACTGAAGAAGCACTATTATGGCCAGAAGTGATGGTTTTAGGTTAAAATGTTTTCATGATAGATTTGATTCTTACAAACATGCAGCTTTTCACTTCACAAGACGTTAATTAATGGACTAGAAGAAAAAATCTTCTTGAGCACAAAATCAGCATATATTACAATGATTTCTGAAGGATCATGTGACATTTTTAAATATATTAAAATAGAAGTAGTTGTTTTAGTGTTATTTCTATTTACTGTGTTTCTGATTAAATAAATGCAGCCTTGCTTTCAACAATTTTCACAATTTAAGCCCTTCATTGTTTATTGTACATTTTCATTTTTTGTAGAACTTAATTATCAAATATGTCAAAATGTTTATCATAAATATTACATTAATATTATAATTTTATAAAAATATTTACTAAATATTTTCAAGGTCCAATTTAAAAAAAAAGCTGCATTTCAGAGTCTTTATTTGGAATGTGGATACATGATTAATGCGAAACAGGATTTTTAGACCAACGATGTTTAACGGTGAACAGGGGCTTTCCAGCACGATTAGAAAGAAACAGAAACCAAGCAACCGACAGTTTTGTCATGGCTGGTTAGGCCAGAAACTAGCAGCTCCGATAAAAAAAGTCTTACAGCTTTGTAATGGAACTAAAAGTCAAAGCTATTGTGTTAAGTTGATATAAAAATGGTAAGTGCAATTGCATGGAAATGTAAATAAATAAACATCAGCAGATTGCTCATAGCGTACCTTCAGGAACAATGCTAGGTAGGCTTGAGCCAGGTCGAAATCTCTTTTGGACTGAAGAATGCTGCTGATCATCTTGAGGAAGCTCTGCATAACTCTGACCTCTCCGCCCATATCTGGTGACAGGGCCCGAAGTTCTATTTCAATGGCAGAGGGGCCCAACTCTCTCAACAGCTTCACTGGCTCCTCATCTGTCATGATGATTAACACAGTGATCATTCACATCACAGCTCTTACAAATTCAACAGTACAGCATCAAGTATAAAGGGCTTACATGAGCTGTTGTCTAAGGCGTTTTCAAGCTGAAGGTAGAAGGTAGACTTCTGTACCAGCACTCCGAAGTTGACAACTTTAGACTAAAAAAAAAAAGAGGCTAACTTAAAATTTCATATATATATACATACACTATAGAAACATACATAATTTTTATATGTTCAATAACAAGTAAAAACAGCAAAATATTTACATTTTAAAATAACTTTTCTATTGTAATATATTTTAAAATGTAATTTATATCTGTGATGGCTAAGTTGACATTTCTGCAGCCATTACTCCAGTATTTAGTGTCACACAATCTCTTAGAAATCATTCTAATATCCTGATTTAGGGCTCAAGAAACATTTCTTATAATTATGAATACTGAGCGTTTATTTTAAATGTAAACATTTTTGTAAAAATGAAAAAGTATTTTGATTAATTTAATTAGTCCTCGCTGAATATATTTATTTATTTTTATTTTTTTATGGTGGGTTAGGTAAAAATATTAACCAAATGTTTTCATATTTTCCAGTCAATATTTCAGGCAAACTTAATAAATATACTTAATTTAATATATACAATAATCTTAAAACTGACAAATAAATTCCCAACAACAGAGTCACTATCAAGGGTGTTTACCTGGTCCTCTGAGGGTGTGGTGGGTAGAGCAAACTGGGGCACCAGCCCTGGAATGGTGGGAATGAAGAAGGGTGCAGCTTTTGGTAATTTTGGGGGCTCTTTGGGTTTGTTCTTTTTCTGTAGGTGAAGATTTTTCAGTTTTACAGGGTTTGTAATGTCCTTCAAATACATCATAGTTAAGCACAGAGCACTTTTTCCCCCCTTTTTACATGCACATACCTTGATGATGTCCAGATGCAGCAGGTTCTTCCAGCGTGAGTCAGGAAGCAGAGAGAGTGTGACCAGATGTTCATCCAGCTGTGCTGGTGAAATGTACTCAAGCATCTCAGAGCTGTCAGCATCTAAAACTTCCTCCTCTTCTGTATCTGTTCACAAGCACACAATCAATGGGACTTAGTCTCAAGTGAAATGATTTTCAAATAATTATCAATATGATAATGTGGTCACACCTTTGCTTGGGCAGGTGCCTGGCAGCATGATCACAGTCGGCTCATAGTCTGCAGGTAGAGGGCGCAATGACACCATACTGCACAGTGTGTTATTGGACCTAGAAAAGAACCAAACCGACAGCGAGGCTGAATATACAATATTTCATAAAGCAACTTCTCTGAATCATGATACTAAAAACCGAGGGCCATGACAGGCTATGCTTGGAACAGCATATTACTTAAATGCAATGATGATTGCGTACAAAAAAGCACAAAAAAAAGTTCTTCAGAAGTCTGATGAATCATATTTGACACATTTTAACATGATTATCCATACATATCTTTTCAGAAAAATCTGTGCTCAAGTGTTCATCTTGACATTTAACTAACAATAAAAAGTTATTATGTTTACTTCATAAAAATTAATAAAGATATCACAGAAAAAAGACATAAACCACAACCTGAAGAGGATATTTTTAGAATTAAACATATCAATCGGACAACAGAAGGCATGTAGTACACTGTGTACAACTGTTTTTTTTTTTTGCAAAGCTAAATCGATTGATCATTTGATAATTTAGAGGCTTTAGAAATGTGCCTATCAAATATGATACAGTAGGCTTTATATAGGGTTAACTTCTACAATATAAAGTATGTATAACGCACATAGCGTGCATTAAATACCTACTTGGCAAAGAGCAATGACAAAGAACACAGAGCTGGGGTAATGTATCCCACAATGCACTGCACTCAACCTTGCATTTCAAGGGTGTGTCATATACACACACACACACACACACACACACACAGACAGTTAGGTCTATATATATTTGGAATCAGGAACAATTTTTATTATTTTAGCTGCTGACCAAAACATATTCAAGTTACAGTTACATAATAAAAGGGGTTAAAGTGCACACTCTGAGCTTTAATTTGAGGGTATTCTCATCAAAGTTGGAGGAAAGTTTAAGGAATTACAGCTTTTTAATATGTACCTGCCCCCTTTTTCAAGGGACCATGAGTAATTGGACTATTGATTTAAAAGCTGTTTCATGGACAGCTGTGGGCTATTCCTTCATTATTTCTACATCAATTAAGCAGGTAAAAGTTCTGGAGTTGATTCTAAGTGTGCCGTTTGCATTTGGAAGCTGTTGTTCTGAACCCACATCATGCAGTCAAAGGAGCTATCCATGCAAGTGAAACAGACAACTGTTAGGCTTCAAAAACAAAACAAATCAATCAGATAGATAGCAGGAACATTAGGAGTGGCCAAATTAACAGTTTGGTACATTCTGAGAAAAAAAGAATGCACTGGTGAGCTCAGCAACATAAAAAGGCCTGGATGTCTAAGGAGGACAACAGTGGTGGATGATCGGAGGATCCTCTCCAAAAAAAAAAAAAAAAAAAAACCTTCACAACATCCAGCCAAGAGAAGAACACTCTCCAGGGGGTAAGCGTGTCACGGTCAAAGTCTACAATCAAGAGAAAACTTCACCAGAGCAAATACAGAGGCTTCACCACAAGGTGCAAACAAGGCCTGATAAGACTTTGCCAAAAACATCAAAAAAAAAAAAAAAAGCCAGACCACTTCTGGAAAAGCATTCTTTGGACAGCTGAAATTAAGAACAACCTGTACCAGAATGACAGGAAGAATAAGTATGGAGAAGGCTTGGAACAGCTCATGATCCAAAGCATACAACATCATCTGTGAAACATGGAGGAGCAGTGAGACGACATGAGCATGCATGGCTTCCAGTGGCACTGGGTTACTGGTGTTTATTGAGATGACATGACAGAAGACAGATGCATGTATTGGAAAATGTCAATGTATTTGCCAATGTATTTTTCGATGAGTTCGCTATGTTAGCAATAATAACGTTACCTGCTTGACGGATGGTAATGTCTACAACGGACACAAGCGCTGTTGCGGCGCGACCACAACAGCTTGAAGTTGTCTATTTGGCACGGTCTCCCTGCTGCACTAATAGTAGTAATGCTGTGTATACTTGTCCTTACAAGTACAATTTTAGTAGTGATCGACCGATATTGATATTTTATAACCGATACCCGATACCAATTATTTGCGTGTTTATGTGCCCGATAACCGATATGCAGAACCGATATTTATTTACTGTTATAAAGTAAATAAATGACTGAGTGAAGTAAGTCCATACTTCACTTTGGTTTTTCCTCCTTTCAGTCATCTTAAAATAAATAAATAAAAAAAGAGTTGAAAATTACCAGTCTTTCATGTTAAATTTAATCTTCATATTACAATAAAAAAAACATTTTATTTAAAGCATAAGCAGTAACACTAATATGAACAATAAGCAAAATAAATGTAGAAGGTCTAATGTTTTCAAATGGAGAAAATAAATAAATAAAAAAAGAGTTGAAAATTACCAGTCTTTCATGTTAAATTTAATCTTCATATTACAATAAAAAAAACATTTTATTTAAAGCATAAGCAGTAACACTAATATGAACAATAAGCAAAATAAATGTAGAAGGTCTAATGTTTTCAAATGGAGAAAATAAATAAATAAAAAAAGAGTTGAAAATTACCAGTCTTTCATGTTAAATTTAATCTTCATATTACAATAAAAAAAACATTTTATTTAAAGCATAAGCAGTAACACTAATATTAACAATAAGCAAAATAAATGTAGAATGTCTAATGTTTTCAAATGGAGAAAATAAATAAATAAAAGGAGTCATATCAACTTCATTTTAAACTACAGTTTTAGTAGGTTTATAAGC
>NW_015505466.1:347184-351063 GCF_001515645.1 Sinocyclocheilus grahami | reverse complement strand
TATTTTATTGCATTTCTCAACTGGCATGTTATATCAGAATTACTAATAATGTTTTTGTCGTTCTAGAATATGAAATGCCTGCTGACCGCAGTTTATCTATGCATTTACACAGAACTATACTCAAACTGCGATCGCTCGCGGAGATAATACATTAATTTCCATAGAGATGTTTATTAGTGAAATAATGATTATATAGTAAATGTTAATACAATTTAGGGGTGTTTTAAACAAGTGAATCTTGTTCAAAGTTACATGCGGTGGCCGTGCTGGAGCATTTCCTGAGCATCAACCCGGTGAGTGAACAGCAATATGAAAGCGGCTTCACGAGACTAACGATGAGCAAATATACAACAGAGAGAGAAGTAAATTTAGCGTTTTTATTTCCAACATGCACTCATTCATGGCTGTATATTATTTAATTCATGCAAAGTTATGTCTTTATTGGGAGAGGACTTGACGGATTATTTTACGTGACTCCGTGAGTTTGTCTCTATTTTTTGGAGCCAAGATGCATAAACTGCATATCAGGCATTTATGTAATACATCTAATTTGTGCATTGATGGCTGTTATGTTAAATAAAGTTGACTAACTACTAGGGCTGCACGATATATCGAAATTATCGAAATATCGCAAATGTAAATATCGCAATATGCATATCGCAAGGGCGTGCGATATCTGAATAATTTTAATAATAGGCTACTTAAATTGAAATGTTGCAAAAGGTCAAACTTTTAGTTCGACGCATATAGCAGAGAATCGCTTGACGTTAAAAAGAGTTAAGTGCAATAAGTTGCAGAAAACAACTCTTTGACGTCTCGTCTTGCTGTCTGACAGACTCACACCTGAAGCGCACACACACACACACACACAGAGACATGTTTCAGACAGCGAGCGAACACAGAGTTGATTAGTCTTTCGCACCTTATGTTTGAACAGACACATACACACAGAATTATGTCAATAGTATCCGTCTCGACGATCATTCTCGTAAACGTAGTCGGTTATGTTTTAAATTAATGTAAACAGCTGAGAAAGAAATCGGCTGTGTATCATTATACTGGAAGGGACAGCAGCCTATAAATACGTGCTGATGAATATGTCACTAATGTTAATCAAACAACAAAATAGCTTTAACAAAGATTAATCTAAATTTAATTCATACAGTGAACACTATGCAGTGTTATTTTACACTTAATTATAAAATTTCTGTATCTGAATACTACTGTTTATTTTATCTATGCTTGTAAATTGTGTATTTCTTTTTCTTTCTTTTTTTTACTGACTGTTCACTTGCCTTTAATCATGTTTGAACTTTCTCAGACTATAGTTTTTGCTGTGGTATATGAAGAAGTACTTAAAGTGTGTGGAAAGCAAAGTTACAATGATATAAAATGAGTGCCATTCTTTTTTTTTTTTGTATGTTCACACTGAAATTACATTTTCTGATTTGTGACATTACTTTTTATGTAATGCTAAAACACTGCTGGTCACTTTCAGAAGTTGTAGTGATTCTTTCTTTTCCAAGAAAGTAAAAATAAATTGCTTATATAATTTTCATTTTTAAATATTTTAAAATATAATTGAAATTGATTTTACACACTTTAAGCAATATCGTATCGCATATCGAATATCGCATTTTTTAACAAGGTATCTCATATCGCATTTTTCTTCAATATCGCACAGCCCTACTAACTACAGTAAATCAAGTACCTGTGCACGCCGTTGTTGTTGTCTCCTCTCCCCTCAGACGCCGTGGTGCAATGGTGATCCTGCGCGCAATTCTGCACGTTTATCGGTGAATCTTATATTACAAAACCGATATCCGATTATTGTAAAATGCTCAAATATCGGGAAAAATATCGGGAAATCGATATATTGGTCGATCTCTAAATTTTAGCTGTATTATTTGTGTCCCCTTCAAAAATTGCTCTTTAGAAATTTTATGTTTATTGCCCCCCCCCAACTGTTAGAGGATATTTACGCCCCTGGTTCACAGATAGCACTTTGTTTTCATTTTCATAATTTTTCTAACTTGACAGCCCCTGGTCACTGTGAGTTTTCTGCATGAAAAAGAGCAGCCTGAACATTTCTCAAAGCATCTGGTTTTGTTTTGTATGGGGGAAAAAAATCATGGTTTGGAAACAACATTAGCATGAGTAATTAAACTAAAACTTTTCCTAAAATAAGCCATTCATACATTCATCAGCAGATTAAAGTTGCAACCTTTGGCTTTCCAAAATAGTACTGTTCTAATCTTAATCTTAAGTGTGTGAAATAACTAATTGAAAAGTAAAAACAAGAGTTGACTGACACAGTATCTGCAAGGCAATCTCTTACCATAAATAAATACCTAGGCCGTCAACGTGGGACGAGGCCAGGAAGTTCCCGGTAGGGGACATACTGAGACTGACGGCTGCTGCGTCTACCAGGAAACAGTCGACCAAACTATGAAAGACAGCAAGAGAATGTGGAAGGGTATGAAAGTGTGAAAGGAAATAATTCAATCACTCAATTGGGCCAGAGGGGACTTCATCTGCTAGAGGAATCCCCGTTAGAAAAACAAAAATATATCCGATGTACTAAATGTCACTACGGCCACATCTTTGAAAGATAATAATTATCTCTGAATTTGGTTTTACTGGTTACTTTGAAAACTATCGGCGACTGAGTAAACAGAAAAGGTCATCACAAATATCTAACCAGTAAATAATATAGAAAGTGGAAAAGGTGTCACTGGACTGGCCTGGTCTTTCCCTCCTTCAAAAGGCTACTTTTGTGGGTTGTAGTAGAACAATGATGCAATCTCACTTAGCACTCTAAGCATTACCTGTGACATACATGTTACAAGACACAAACAAAAAGAATTTAGGTTTATGCCTGGGTTCTACAGTTACTTCATTCTTTCAGGGCCATATTGTCCAAAAAAAAAGAAAAAAAAAAGAGGGAACTTTTACTAGAGCTTTGCACTGTAAGCAACAAGTTAACATGAAAAAACAACAACAACAGCTAAACACCCCTATTATTAAAATATTCAGAAGTATTCAATTGAAGATAACAAACAATAAAATCCTTAAAAATATATATTTAAACTAAATACATTTACATTAACAGCATTGTATAATTTGCAAGTCACAGCATGTTTCAAATGATAAAATAACAGATATATATTCTTGAAAATACTGTATACAATATTTATTAATGCTTAAAGGGATAAGTACTCACCCTCATGTCGTTCCAAACCTGTAAGACCTTTGTTCATCTTCGGAACAGAGCTCTCGGACCCTTCCATAGACAGCAAGGTTACTACCACGATCAAGGTCCAGAAACGTAGCAAGGACATCAGTAAAATAGTCCATGTGACATCAGCGGTTCAACCGTAAATTCACAAAGCTACAATAACACTTTTTGTGCACAAAGAAAACAAAAATTACGACTTTTTTTTTTTCAAGAATTCTCTTCTGCTCACCGAGGCTGCATTTATTTGATCCCAAGTACAGCAAAAACAGTAAAATGTTGAAATATTTTTACTATTTAAAATTGCTTTCTATTTGAATAGATTTTAAAATGCAATTTATTCCTGTGATCATACATAGGTAAATTTTCAGCATCATTACTCCAGTCTTCAGTGTCACATGATCCTTCAGAAATCATTCTAATATGCTGATTATCAATATTTAAAACAGTTGAGTAAATTTTTTTTCAGGATTGTTTGATGAATAGAAAGATCCAAAGATCAGCATTTATCTGAAATAAAAAGCTTTTGTAACATTATACACTATTCCATTCAGTATAATTTTTATTATTTTTTGGGGAAAGAAATTATAGAAATTAATACTTTTATTTAGCAAGGATGCTTAAAATTGATCAAAAGTGATGAT
>NW_015505466.1:335718-346549 GCF_001515645.1 Sinocyclocheilus grahami | reverse complement strand
TTTTGCTCTGTGGTACATCATCTTTAATTTAATAGCATTAGAGCTGCTCCATTGCAGCGGCTCAGTACTGTAATCACGCGCTTTGCTGTAATAATGCAGGGAACCACTCGTTATAAATCTCCTAACTGTGATATTTTCAGAAATCATCTTCATCTGTTTTTTAATCTGAAACGTGCTGCGATTTATATTCCAAAGCCACTCATATAATGCAGAAACACTCAAGCAAGCAAAACACGTGCAATGCGTGCACGTATTTGTGCTGATGCAGAAAGAGAGGGACAAGTACAGTACACCTAGCGCATTTCACACAGGCTGCTAGATTCACTTTCGCCCAGAAAGTCGTGTATGCCTAAAGTTGAAAAGAGATGATGTTTATAGTGAATGCCCCTATAAATGGTCTTATTTTTATGATTAAGTTTTAATCCAAATGATGCGTGTGCTAAGTGAGTGAACATCAAAGATCACACAACAGAAGTGCGTGCTCTCTCTCTCTCTCTCTCCCTACCTTTAAGTATCTTGTGCATTGTTTTACTTACTTGTTTTTGACATCCGACCGAACTACAAACTTTCCAGTGATGTCTGTGAGAAAGATATATTCACTCGACAAGCTCGCGCATCTGCGCCGCCGCACGCTTAATCCACTGAGCGTGCTTTGTTTATCAGCTCGCACACATCAGCTATACAGGCGTTAATACTGAATGTTTAACATTATATTAATTGCATACATATACTTCGTAGTAGACATCCTTAACTCCTTTCTGCTGTCTGTTGTTCTGTTGTCGGTGTTTCTTTGTTTGAATATGGCGCTTAACACATGCTGTGTGGTATCGGCGTTTGGTATCGGGGTATCATTTTAACGAGTACAGGAGACCAGTATCGGGCCCGATACCAATACCAGTATCGGTATCAGTGCATCCCTACTTACTAATGTCTTTGAATTCTCTTCACTTGGGTGTTTTTCCTCAGCAAATAATAATATATGGAATACAGAATGCATCAGACAGCAAAGTAGTTTCCTCCATTAATCAAAGGACCCAATTGTGACATCCCAGTTGAACACCCTTGGTTTATTCTCTAAATGTATACCTGCCAGATGGAAGATCCCATGTTCTGATGGCGCAGTCCATAGATGCTGTAATCAGCCAACGTCCATCTGGACTAAATGTCTGGACAAAAAGCATAAAGCACAGTTCATAAACACTCATTATACATTACTTATACTTAATTTCCTCATGCAAAACACATTTTACTTTCTTTCTTACATGGAACATAATAAGGAAAAACATATTTTGTCCATATTATAAAACACAATGGTAACCAGGATATGTCAAGCATTGTGTAGTATGGCACATATTGCATAAACATTCCATGAGCATGAAAATTTGAATGAACATGCTTTTGTGTTTCACAGAAGTAAGTCAAACCATTTGAATGAGTAAATATAAGAACAATTAGATCAAAGTATTCCTTTAATACAAGCAGAGTTCATGAGAATTCATGGGAATTGTAAAGAAAAATGCATGAATTTCACATGGAATTGGTCAAATTTGTCCCTTAAACTCACCATGTCATTGATCTGCCCACGATGTCCAGAGAATCTGCGGACAGCTCTCCTGGTCTCCATGTCCAGAATGTGAACAGTAAAATCATCCAGAGCGATGGCGAGCATCCCGCTGTTTGGAGAGATCAAGCATAAATCAACATCATTCAAACACTGTCTGGAAAATTATTTTCTTTCTCATACACCCATTGCAGCCAGGTAGATCCAAAATGTTTTACATTTCAATAAAAATCTAGTTAAAATGAACTAAAATTCAATAAAAATCTAGTTGAAAACAAGCACTGCATGTTTTGTCATTAAATGAACACTACAAAAGAAAATTACACAGACATCTACCAACAAACAATTTACTAAATCTTTTTAAACTGCACTAAAGAATATGATGCGTTAATTAAACATCACCATTTCGGGCAATAATTCTGGCCCTCCAAAACAATATATATATATACAGCATTAAAAAATAAAAATAAAAATAAAAATCACACCTGAGGCAAAAGTTGTAATGGCTGGAAGTTTTGCCGTGTCATGTGTCACACCTTTCTTTTTAGCTCTTGTTTTGTTGAGAGTGCCTGTTGGTAAAAATGACCATTGAAGCCTTACACAACGCAAACATTACACGAGGCAAAACGAAATGACATTAATCTCCATAATGTGAAAATGCTCAAAATTAAAAGTGAAGTGTGCAATGTTAAACATTTATTAAAATACTCTCTATTAATGTGAAAAGTAACTATTTGTAGACTGTCTCAGTGAAGAGTGCTGTTTGTTTGGGTGACAGATATAGCAGCACTGACCAACCGATGGTGTGAGTTTGGGGGCGGAATTACGTGTATATACTTTAGCAAATAACTGACTGGGTAGATTAAATTATGGAAACCTGGGGCCTGTTCTTCGTACATCGCTAACTCAGCTGGATTTGATTGTTGACGATTGGCATGATCTTGGATTGTTTGGTTCTTCAAAGCTCATCCTGGAGTTGCTGTCATAGCAACAGGTCCCTAAGCTTAAACCCCGGGAGCAGGCTTAGTTCATGTAAACAGGATTAGATCGCATCTTTTTAAGCAGAATTGATACTTAAAATCTGTCCCAACCAGTGTTGGGCAGTAACGCATTACTTAGTAACGTGTTACTGTAATTTGATTACTATCTTAGTAATGGAGTAATTTAACCCATTATAATTTTCAAAATAGTAATTAGAGTATAGTTACAAGCCGAGGTCTCTATACGTTACTGCCGCATTACATTGCTGACAGAATGCAGTGTTTTATAATCTAGAGATTGTAAAAAGGATGTAGCACACGCACTGTCGAGTCCAGTGCCAGTGGATTAGAGACCTGCTCTCCCGCGAGACCCGGCGCAACAGTGTGCGGCGCGGGACAAGATGGGCGAGTGCTGGTGCGGGCGGGTAGACACTCGAATGCGGGAGAATAAAATGATTCACGGCACTCCCGCAAAATAGAAATATGTAAACATAAAATATCTGAAACAAATCAATTGTTATTCATCTATTGCACAAAAGCATCAAGAACTATTATAAAATAAAAAACGATTAACAAGCACAAGTGTAAGCAGAGTTTCTATTTAGGCTATAACACGTGTTTGCTGCGTTGAGCAATGTTGATTTTTGGAAAGCAATGGCCAGTCAGGAGTGCAGTTCTGAAATGTGCATGCTCACGAATCCTCTCATTATAACACACGAATTGTAGACATTATATGAAAGATTCATTGTGTTATAACAGAGCTTTGTGAGATTGTGATGAACTAATGTCATCTTTTTAGAGATTATAAAAGCGGCGCTATTTGATGGCATTCTGCCATGCCAAACCATGTACGCAGCAGCCTATGCTTGCTTTAGTTAAAAATAACAGTGTTTTGTGAATGATGATGCTTTAATAACAAATATTTATCGGGAGCGTTTATTCTGGGATTGTAAATTTCATGGATGTAGTCACAGAAAAAAGTAACGCAACTAGTATTATAACTAATTACTTTAGAAATAAAGTAATCAGAACAGTAACGTGATTTCTTTTAAAAGGAGTAATCAGCAATTTAATTAAATTTTCGGACTAACTTGCCCAACACTGGTGCCAACCACTGCTACTTTATTACAAGAGTACCCTACTGATTCAGGGACAATAATTTTAAATAATAATAATTTAAAAATCTATTTGAAAATAATATAATAATGTTGTGTTGTCTGTAGGCTAATAGACACAGCCAGGTTTACTTATTGAAAGATTTATTAATAAATTAATAAATAAATAAAATATTTACTTTATAATTGTATTGGAGTCTTACACACATGCTATACAGATATTGAAGGGGTCATATGATGCGATTTCAAGTTTTGGAGTTTTTTCTCTTTGGAGTGTTACAAGCTCTTGGTGCATAAAGAAGTTCTGTAAAGTTGCAAAGACTAAAGTCTCAAATTCAAAGAGATATTCTTTATAAAAGTTAAGAGTCAACCACGCCCTCCTAAAACGGCTCATTCTAACACACCCCCACATGTCTACGTCACTGTGTGGAAATATTAGCATAATGCCGCCCAAATGTGCACGCAAAGAAAGAAGGCGTGGTTTCAGGAACAGCAGTAGTGTTGATGCAGCCATGTCAGGGAGACGCTGTGTTTCAGTGCGAAAGCAAAAGCACTTTATTTGGCCTTCCGGAAGTAGATGCAATTAGGAATCATTGGTTAAGATTTATTTAAAACAGAACAGCACAACCCAGATGTTCGAATTTGTGCAACGCATTTGATGGATGACAGTTTTTTTTAACCTAGAAGAGTACACGGCTGGCTGTGCACAAAGGCTATTTCTAAAAAAATTTTTTAAAAAAGGGTAAATTCCGACTTTGCTATGATAATCTGGCGCTTCTGAATCAGCGACTGTAAGTATGTTTTGTTATTAGTTTAAGTATTTGCTATTGACTGTTCAAATGCGGAGTTTTGCACAGTGCAGAGTAACGTGTCGTGTGTGTGTGTGTGTGAGGGGAACAGGGTCACATCACAGGAGAGTGAACTGCCTGTCAGAAATCATAGCACGTTACACCAAATACACAAAATAATGATCTTTAAAATAGCATCATATGACCCCTTTAATTTGAGTGGTGACAGCTATTATGGGAGTGGCTTGATGAAGCGCAGGAGATGCAGATAACTTGACCCTTAAAGGGGTCATATGATGCGATTTCAAGTTTTCCTTTCTCTTTGGAGTGTTACAAGCTGATTGTGCATAGATAAGATCCCTGAAGTTGCAAAGACTAAAGTCTCAAAACCAAAGAGATATTCTTTGTCAAAGTTAAGACTCTGCCATGCCCCCCTAAAATGGCTCGTTCTAACACGCCCCCACATATCTACCTCACTATGTGGAAATATTAGCATAATGCCGCCCAAATGTGCACAACAGAACAGCAATGCATTTTATGGATGACCGTTTCGTGAACCTAGGAGAGGAGGTAATTCTGACTTTGCTATGACAATCTGGCGCTTCTGAATCAGCTACTGTTTTGTTATTAGTTTAAGTATTTGCTATTGACTGTTCAAATGCGGAGTTTTGCGCATCGCGTGTGTGCGCGAGCGAGAGAGAGAGAGAGAGAGCGCGCGAGAGAGAGAGAGAGAATAGAGAGCGAGAGAGCAAGAGAGCGCAAGAGAGAGAGAGAGCAAGAAAAAGAGAGAGAGAGATAGAGCGAGAGAGAGACTGAGCGCTCCTGCAAAACCACCTTTTAATACTGGATTAACTTGAACTATCTTAGATATTTTTATAAGGAGACACACACAAACTTACAACCATCGACATCACTACACCTTGGATTAAAATTCTTTACATTAATCTGGATTTTGAAACTACATATCTGGAAAAGGACAACAACTGACTAAGGACCCAACAGACCCTGCACCAGAAACCAAAAGCCATCAAAAGAACCAAAAGGAATATCTGTTACAGATGACTATTTGTTACAAGGGGACCAAAGTAAATACCTTTTCTAAAATCTTTCACCAAGTATTCTACAACAAACTATTTTTCAAAAAAGAAAAAGAAGTTTCACTCCTCAAAACAGACAACAGTGTTACAGGTATATATCAAGGTCTACCTTGTTGCCTGACCACGCGACCTACTTGTGTAAATGTGACGGGCCAAAACAATAGCAAAGAAGATTCATACCCAACCCCCAAAACAGGTGCTAATGGCCCATATCACCAGACCCATTGGAGAACAATGTGTGGAGGCTATCCCACTAATCTACCCAAAAGATGTTTCCAATGAAACAGCACGAAAAGTCTACAAAAACAAAAAGCTCACAGAAAACCCAGAGACTTTATTTGCAGACCTTCATAAAGACGGCAGCATTAGTAACCTGATCTTCTACACCAACAGGCCCCATACATGGCACAAGGCCATCATCTCACAATTCCCCAATGCAGAAAGAAAGGGCATCTGTGGAGGTTTCCAGCTGAAAATAAAAAATTAGGAAGACATAACAACTATTAATGCTAATATATACAAAACAACAGGGATAGTTGTGGTGAAGAGCATCCATGGGCACTTTGAACAGAACTTCTCCAAAATCAAAGAAAGAGCACAACAGGAGCCCAAAAACAGCGAGCAACACCCGACCCCAGAGGAACCAGACAGAACCCCAGCTCCACACAAGCAGGTAGAACAGAAAGACCCTCCCAGCTCAGAACAAACCAAAGACCCCTATCCACACTGCTATTGTACTGACATGAGGGAGAAATTCACAGCACTGGAAATTGAACTGGTGCAGCTCAGAGAGATGACTATCTCTTTCCTCGCTGCCCAAAGCACAGACCAGCCCAGCAACAACACCAGTCAAACACAAAGAGAAAGACGATTTCAGGAGAGAACTGTACTCACTACAGGCTGAAGTGAAGCAGCTACTGCAAGAGAGGGAAAGGCTAAAGGCCCAACTAGCAACACTGGATTCCCAGCTCACACAGCAGACACAGAGCCACTGGGCCCTGATAACAGCCATGAGAGAAGAGATGAGAGAACTGAAAGAGGAGAAAGACAGCCATCGCAAAGACCTCACCCCCACAGAGGACACCCCCCACACTGACCACAACTTCCAGAACACAGTGGCAGAGCCCAGCCAAAACCTTCCTTCCTCACCAAACCCTCTACCCAGCTCACAGCCAGCCTCAGAATCAGACACTTCTTCAGCACCCATGGAACACACACAAAAACCAGACATTGTTCTCCTAATTGACTCAAATGGGAAGTTTATAGATGAGAAGAAGCTCTTCCCCAAACACAGAGGGGCCAATCTCTGGTGCCCAAACACCCATAGCGCCCTCAAACTGCTGGACGTGGACAAACTTGGATCACCAAGCCACATAATAATTAACACTGGCACAAACGACCTGAGAACACAACAGGAAAGAGTGGCGACAGCACTACAGAGGGTGGTTCAAAAAGCCATAACCACCTTTCCAAGTGCAAAAATCACCATCTCCACACTGCTGTCACGAAAGGACTTCCACCCAGATACAATTCAGTGGGTGAATGCAAACCTCTCTAGAGCCTGTGCACTCCCAACCTCGTGTACACCTGGCACATCACCCCTCCCTGGACCTCACATGCCTCTATGACCACGTACAACTGTACAGAGCAACCATTCCTGCCTTTGCAAAGACACTAAAAGATGTTGCACTAAATTGTAGCATCCACACCACTCCCAGAAGCAGCAGAGCTAGGCAGAACCCTACCAGAGCTGGAAACAACCGCACAGCACCAGAAGCAGGCCAAAGACCCCCCTCAAAAACGAATCATCCCCGTCCAGCACCTGATCAAAGCCTGCGATCAACTCTCTACCCTAACCACAGTCAACAGACCAGAGCACAGTCTCTCCTGCCTACACCCCCCACCCAGCACAGGCAGCAGAGCCCTGGCAACCTCAGCTATGCCCAGACAGTGAGCAGAAATCCCACACCAGCACCCGCACAAGTCCCAACAACTGAGCTGAAAGACATTCACCAGATGCTCAAACTGATCTGCTCACACATACTGTCCTAGTACAAAACCTGTCAACAAAAGTAACATCCCATGGATAACAAAGCATTTATCATATCATGCTGGAATATTCAAGGCCTTAAGTCATCTGCTTTCGGACTAAAAAGCAAAAACACAGACTTCACCACAAAAATCAAAAACTCGGACATAATCATCCTGCAGGAGACATAGAGCAGAGGAGATGGACCCACTGGTTGCCCTACAGGCTACAGAGAACTCATCATCCCATCCACCAAACTGCCTGGAGTGGCTCAGGGAAGAGACTCAGGAGGAATGCTTATCTGGTATAAGTCCAGTTTAACCCACTCTATTAATATTGTTAAAACAGGCCAATTTTATACATGGATAGAAATCAACAGGGCCATCACCTCAACGGAGAAGAACATCTTCCTGTGTGCAACTTACATTCCTCCAAAAGAGTCTCCCTACTTCAACGAAGACAGTTTCCCCACCTTAGAAGGAGAGATCAACTACTTCCAGTCACAGAGCAACACACTGATCTGTGGATCTTAAATGCAAGAACAGGTGAAGAACTGGACACACTTCATTCCCAGGGAGACAAACACATACCAGGAGGTGACATCCTTTCCCCACCCACACAAACCCCAAGACTCAACCATGATAAAACAACAAACAAAAATGGAGCACACCTTCTACAGCTGTGTCGTGCACTGGGTCTGTACATAGTCAACGGCAGACTGCGAGGAGATTCGTACGGTACAGCCAACTAACCCCACTGTCAGACCACAGTAAAATCATCCTCTATCTAAACAGATCAAAACCTAACTCAGATGCATCAAAACAAACCCACCTCGACACCCTCAAACACACATACTGATGGAAACAAAATAGTGAAGATGCATATCAAACCGTAATTTGTGAACCAAAAATACAAAACCTATTAAATCATTTCCTAGCTACACCATTCCTACACAACTTTGAAGGGGTCAATTTAGCAATAGACAGGATGAACCAAATATTTGCAATGACTGCAACACTATCTAACCTAAAAACCACACAAAAAAAATGGTTTGACAACGAGTGCAAAAACCTTAGAAAAGAAGTAAGAACCTTATCAAATCAGAAACACAGAGATGCTGACAATGTAAACACACGCCAACTCTACCACGAGAAACTTAAACAATATAAGAACATCCTAAGAACATAAAAGAAACAACATATACAAAATCAGCTAAGTAATAGAACAATCTCTAGAATCAAACCGTTTCTGGGAACACTGGAACACACTAAACTAATCTTACCATGAAGAGTTACCCATCCAGAACGGAGATGTGTGGATAAACCACTTCTCTAACCTCTTCAGCAATATAAACAAAAACAATGAACAAAACTCACTATACAATAGTCTATGTGCTCTAGAGGCAACCATTAAAGAGTACCAGAACACCATAGATTATCCTGTTACACTAGCTGAATTGTGCGATAATATACAAACACTTAAATCCCAAAAAGCATGTGGTATTGATGGCATTCTGAACGAAATGATTAAATGCACAGACCAAAAATTCAAACTGGCCATTCTTAAACTGTTTAATATCATCCTTAGTGCAGGTGTATTTCCCAGCACCTGGAACCAAGGCCTCATCACCCCAATTCATAAAAGCGGAGACAAATTCGACCCTAATAACTATCGGGGAATATGTGTGAACAGCAACTTAGGTTAACTCTTCTGTAACATCCTAAACAGCAGACTCCTTCATTACCTTACTGACAGAAATGTCCTGAGTAAATGTCAAATCGGCTTCCAACCAAAATACCGCACATCAGTCCATATATACACTCTACATACCCTAATTGACAAAGAAACCAAACTCAAGACTTCACCAAATGGGACAAACACCCAATAGAGACTCTGCAGGCAGAATTCTGTAAAAATATTCTTCGTGTACAACGAAAAACTCCACACAATGCCTGCAGGGCAGAATTAGGGCTGTACCCACTAATAATTCAAATAAATAAAAAAGCCATTAAATTCCATGTGCACCTAAAAAGCAGTCATACTGAGACCCTCCACCATAAAGCCTTAAACTACCAAGAACTGAACCCAGAGAAAAGCCCCCTCAGCCAGCTGGTCTCAGAACTGACTTTACAATCCAGAACCCCAGCTAGACTAAATCAAATCATTAAAACGCAAAAAGAGAAATATCTGAAACATTGGACAGAAGCAACAGCTCAACAAAGTAAATTAGAATACTATCTGTCTCTAAACAGAGAATATAAATTGGCAGAATACCTAAACACAGTGGCAGACCCTAAACTGAAAAGTCCTGACCATGTACAGACTCAGTGACCATAACCTCACTATAGTGACAGGCAGACACAGACAGACCTGGCTACCAAAAGAAGACAGATTGTGTCCACACTGCACACAACATGAAGTGGAAACAGAACTGCACTTTTTAACAACATGCCCTAATTATACACAAATTAGGGAAACATTCTTCCCCCAATTCACAAACCAGCACAAAGACTTCAACCAGATAAAACAAAAGGACAAACTGCCATACATTCTGGGAGAAACCTCAACAAGCTCTAACCTGGCTGCAAGGTATGTCAAGTCCTGCCATGATAAAAGGACAAGCAGTAGAACAGAACCACAAATCACAGCTGGAAGAAAACACTGGACAACACACATAAACTGACATGACAGGATCCAGTCCTTCTCCTGTCTCTTTATTAGCACTTTCATTTTACTGTATACAGATATATAGACTCTATATGCTATATACTTCTACTCTTATGTATATTTGTGTTAAATGTCTATTTACATGTTTCTGTGCTTTGGCAATGTAAAGATACTTTTTTACCATGCCAATAAAGCTACTTGAATCTGAATCTGAATCTGAGAGAGAGAGAGAGAGAGAGAGCGAGAGAAAGAAAGAGAGAGAGAGAGAGAGAGAGCACGAGAGAGAAAGAGAGGGGGTCACATCAAAGTGGAGTCAGCTGTCTTAACCGTGGCTTGTGTACTGCACACATACCAGCTTCATCACTGTGTCTGTCACACGACTCTGTTCCCCTTTAGGGCTTGAACTGATGGTAAAACTAATTACATTATTTACTGTCTTTACATTTATTTTGAAAGATGAAGCTCGCGATTATGGTAAGGGGCGTTACATTTCCGACGAGTGCTTGCGGTGTTCGGCCAATCACAATGCACTGGGTCAGCTGGCCAATCAGAGCAGACTGCGCTTGTCGGAAGGAGGGACTTTGTAGAAAACGA
>NW_015505466.1:305452-331910 GCF_001515645.1 Sinocyclocheilus grahami | reverse complement strand
GAGAGAGAGAGAGAGAGAGAGAGAGAGAGGGAGAGGGAGGGGGAGAGGGGGGAACTCACATCACAGTGGAGTCAGCTGTCTTAACCGTGGCTTGTGTACTGCACACATACCAGCTTCATCACTGTGTCTGTCACACGACTCTGTTCCCCTTTAGGGCTTGAACTGATGGTAAAACTAATTACATTATTTACTGTCTTTACATTTATTTTGAAAGATGAAGCTCGTGATTATGGTAAGGGGCGTTACATTTCCGACGAGTGCTTGCGGTGTTCGGCCAATCACAATGCACTGGGTCAGCTGGCCAATCAGAGCAGACTGCGCTTGTCGGAAGGAGGGACTTTGTAGAAAACGAAGCGTTTGAGAGAGGCGGGGCATGGAGGACCTACAATAATGTACAGTATTTTAAAAAATAATGTGTTTTTTGAACATTAAAGCATGTCAACATATTCTGTTACACCAAATACACAAAATAATGATCTTTAAAAAAGCATCATATGACCCCTTTAAGACACTTTAATTAATGCTGTCACATACGACGTAACAAATCTGTTTCAAAGATAAAATTAAATAAATTGCTAATTACTACACTGAAATAAAGATTTAAAGCCTGTACAAATATTAGAAATCGTGAATATACTAAATATTTGGGAATAATGTAAAAAAAATTTTTTTAATAAAATAAAAACTGTGCACATTCATTGATCTATTATAACTTTTATGTAGTTTTGTTCGCTTGGCTGTTTCCAGAAATCCGTCCCCGTGTGCAGATCTTTAATGGCATCCGCAGTTGCCCTCCGCCGCCTGCAGGAGCTTCACCTGGAAAACCTGCAGCACCGCCATGGCGTGCAGCGCGGAAGCCATCTCGCCATCAGATGCATATGCTTTATTGTGCGCAGCGACGGTCTCCTCGATGAGGGGGAGAGTGCACGTACCCGTTGGCCTCATCCACGTGGGAAAAGATGGCCTGTGTAACAGAGTGGACACATGCTGATTGGGGCGCAGACCACGTTTTCACAAGCTGCTCGTGTACGTCGGGGAAGAAGGGGACCGACGCCAGTCAGCTTTCCAGGTGGACCTGGAATACTAGGAGTCGAGCTTATTACTGGCAGGCTCCTCTGGAGGACTCAAGGTAAGCTCCAACTCCTGGACAGTTTTCGACAGAACCCTCATGAGCTCCTTCTAGAGGTCTGGGGGCCCCATGCTGTCCGGCTGATCGGACTCCGATCCTGTCCTGTCCTCTTTCTCCGAGACCGAGATGGACATTGAGTCATCCCCCTCCTCCTGGCCAAAGGACACAAACTCTGCGATGTTGGAAGGAGGACGGAAGCAGACCCCGGGGAAGGAGACCGGGGAACGGGGCGACTGTTGGGGTTGGCGGAGCGGCATGACGATGCTCCCGTCACCGGGAGGGGGAGGGCCCACCAGCAACACGCTGGCGGCAGTGGGCCTCACCCCGAATAGGCCACGAGCCACATGGCACGTGGGCCGGCAGATCCGTGTAATGCCCGCAGTGGTCGTGTTGATCCGGCGGCTCTATTGGTTCCGCGCAGATCTTGCAGAATGTTGCCATAATGAATTCAGCAGGTAAAGAATAAGATTCTGACGCAATTGGCGCGAGCATCGCTTTTTATACTGCCTCACGAGCTCTTCAGTATTTGCATACGATGCATGCTTCGCATCAATTGGCCAGTCAACTGGACTGGCATGAGCCAACAAGACTTCAGGAAAGGTTAGAAGGGAAGGTATTGCCCATAGCGGTAGCACCGCAGTGTCTCGAGACAGCTCGAGAGGGAACATAATATGCAGATTTAGGGGGGGGAAAATCTCACCAAATTCTGACCATTACATCATATGTTAGGCATTACAGGGTTAAAATCCATTTCAGACAATGTAAAAATGTAATTCTTTTTGAAACAATCATGTTTAGTGCTGCTAATTATTAAGGCATTACACACATCAGCTTTACATGCACTAACAAGAAGTTATAGTAGTTATAGTTATTACCATGGCCCAAACTCTTGTTGAATCTTTCATGAACAGTTGAAAATGACTGCAAAGTACCATCTTGACCTATTATAAGAAAAATTAAGATGATTATGCTTGAATATATTTATCTACAATGATTTCCCTTGTCTTCAGTCTTCATAATTGACTTATATGACAGTACCTGCGCTAAGAATGTTTATGCCGCTCTGGTCATTGTGCTGAATTTTTTTTGGTGGGGCACTGTGACCAGTTCGGTGTCTTAGCAGACGTCCGTCCCCTCCGGCTACATCAAAAATCCACACCTAAATCACGATAGCCATTGTTTACTGCCACAATACACATTGGAATTAAATTTAGGGCTGGGAGATAAGTGACATCATATCGAGATTATGATCAAATTTATGTAGATAATGATGAGAAGCACTGGATACTTTTACTCTGTATGGATTAATCTAACAGCAGAAATAAATGTGACAACAGTCAGTTAATGCATGACGCTAATAAGTCTGCATGTTCTGCATGATTCTGACAATCTGTCAAAATAAATGTTCAGTTTAACTTGAAGAAATTATGGCAGAAATATTAATATATTTTAGAATCTATTGTATAATAAAATTTTATTCTAAAAACAATAATAAGAATATTTTCAAGGAATATCTTACAACAAAGTTATTTTTTATTTATTTATACAGTTCTGTTGTGCAGCATTTTATTTGGCAAAAAAATAAAAATGCATATAAAATAATTTTGTAGTAAATTAACTGTTTTATTTTGTTTGTTTGTTTTAAAAGACTGATTCAATTGCTGTTAAAGTTGTATTAATTAATTTTATTAGACACCCTTTTTTATGATAAATGTGTACTGGATCATAAAAGTTCATTTCAAAGGCATCTTACTGTGTGGAGATTAATTGTGAAGAAACTAATTATGTTTACATTCATTTTCAGGGTCTAACAAACATGTGGAAAGCATTTCCTTTCCCATTAATTGTAAATACATATAGTGATAAATATCAATCTCTTATGATATGGAAAAAATATTGTGATAATATATGTGGCCATATCGCCCAACCCTAATTACATCTGAATAATTCACATCATGAAATTCAAGTCTCAGCAAACAATACAAACCCGTATGGCATTGTCTGCTCCGTTAGTGATCAGGAGGGGTTCGTTTTGAAGAAATGTGAGGCCAGCGATGGCTGTTGTATGAGCATCCCGCATCTGACTGACTAGTTTCTTCTCCTCTAAATCCCACAATCCTATGTGTCCGATAGGACTGCCAGATGCCATTATTGGATGTCTGTCTGTCCAAGGACAAGGACAAAGTAAGCGCAATAAAATGGGCCAAAATATATATTATACACTTTGTGAAGCATGGGTAACAACATTACCTGTCCTGAAGGATAAAGCCGTGACCGGACCCCAGTCCTGTTGGAACTTCATCAGCGTTTCATCAAATCTGATATTATGAATGATGATCTGCCCAGATGCTAAACCCACACCCACAACATCTACAGCTGGAGTCTAAAGAGAATAATTTTAACAGAACACACTGCACACTAGTTACCAATGATCTATTAAAGTAGTGATGGTTTATGGGTTATCCACCAACTGACTAGTTGGTTTTAGTCTTAATATTTTCAGAAGCAATGCTGGAAAACAGATCAGGACATCCCTGTAAATGGGATGCAACATGTAGCAGAGAATTTTAGCATCTGATATTTGATATTTCTGTGCAAATTTAATAAATACTCAGAGCTTTCATTTGCTGAATATCTGGTATTACTCTTTGAATAAGACAATTATGAATATGTGCATTTTTTTATGTATACAGGGTTAAGTCGTGGGGAAGTCGTGGCCTAATGGTTAGAGAGTCGGACTTGTAACTCAAAGGTTGCGGGTTCGAGTCTCGTACCGGCAGGAATTGTAGGTGGGGGGAGTGAATGTACAGTGCTCTCTTCCACCTTCAATACCATGACTGAGGTGCCCTTGAGCAAGGCACGGAACCCCCAACTGCTCCCCGGGCGCCACAGCATAAATGGCTGCCCACTGCTCCGGGTGTGTGCTCATGGTGTGTGTGTTCATTGCTGTGTGTGCACTTAGGATGGGTTAAATGCAGAGCACTAATTCCTAGTATGGGTAACCATACTTGGCCACATGTCATGTCACTTTCACTTCAAGAATAAAGCAGAATAAATAAAGAAAGTAATGAGACCAACTTGTTGAAGAACAGTAACAGCAGATGCCCATCCAGGAAATGTAAACAGGAGTTTGCTGTAAGAAAAGTAAGAAAAGCAGAATTCTGTTTCAATTTCTGATTATTAAATAACATTTACTGCATAATTAAAGTTAAATCTCAAAATGTCAATCAAGAAATGTTCAGGGCTGCATTTCCCAAAAGCATTGTAAGCTTAAGTACATCGTAGACCCATTGAAACCAACAGAGCTACGATCAACTTAGGCTTACTATGCTTTTGGGAAACGCAGCCCAGGTCATTTTTTTACCCAAACTTTCACCCAAGTTATATTTCTTAATGTCAATGATTGATATATTGGCAAATAGAAAATATGATGATGATTAAGATGATTTAACATTCTCATTATTATCATGTGGAAAAAATATAAATTATGTCAAACTTATATTTACATTTATTTACATAAAAAACAGAACATTACAATTTAACATTACTCATTATATTAGGGCTGCACGATATTGGAAAAAACTCACATTGCGCTATTTTATTTTTCAGCGATATATATATTGCGATATAAAAAAAATCAGATGACTTCAATAGCTCTATTTGGGAAAAAAAAATCAATGATTGGGGTTATTTTTTTAGGCGAGTAAATCAGCATAGGAAATAAACAAATTACAAGCATAGATAAATAACAGAACAAAGATACAAATGAAATAAGCAGTGTTTTATATTTTTTAGGTAAGTCTAACAGTATCCAGGTACAGAAAATTGAATAATCAAATGTAAAATAACACTGCATAGTTTTCACAATAAATTAAATCTAACAAATCTGTGTTAAAGCTACAAAAGTGATTTTTCTTTGTGTTTTGTTGTTTGATTAACGTTCATGACAGAGAAAGCAACAGGAACACTAAACTGCTGTGAACCAATATACTGTTACACATCCATTTTCTTTCTCAATTGTTTACCTTCACCTAAGCCATTAAGCATCTGTGTTTACAAGGATACTTGCAGAGCACAGTATTTCAGGCACAAATAGACACAGAAGTGAATGGAATTCAGTGTTCACGTGCCTCTGCGTGGCTCTCACTGTGTCTACACCGGACGCAAGTGGCGCAGCACGACAAAATACAATAGAACCCATTATAATCAGTGATGCTGTGTGACTGACTACACTGGATTGCGCGCGACACGACAAATCCCCGACAGTAAACTGATGCTGCGTTCTCTTTATGACGTACTGACACAAAGTTCAAATGATATGTAACGGTCGCTTTGTCGCGTCTAGTGTATACAGACTTTGGGGCCGTTCACATGTCGCGCCTAAAACGCGTCGAAAACGCCATACATTTTTACATTTTTGAATGGAATGTAAGTTGGATGTCATGTTTTGGTGAGATTACGCCTTCAAATCTTCATACCATTATTCCATGATTTAACTGTATATACACAAACTTTAAATGTTATGGAAGTCACAGTACATTCAGAATCCATAAGAAGAGCATACTTCGATTTGATGTTCCATAACTGAAGACTTCCTTGACTGCTTCCAAACAGGATTTTGTTCAGGTAGGTGCTCGGATGCATCAGAGCAGAGACTTCAAATGATGCTTTGTCATATGAAATCTGCAGGTATGTGTCTGCAGTGAGATTGACGGAATATATTACATACACTGTGAAGATATCCTTGATTCTGCTGCAAGAAATTAATGTAAACCTAGCAAAAACAATTAAAAAAAACAACCCTCAGACTCCACATCCCAAATAATGACAGCATTGTCCTTGTCAACAGAAATCAGATGATCTCCGAAAGGCAACAGTAAGTGCACATCAGCTTGATGGCCTGTGTATGTGTGAACAACCTGGATGAAAGAGACAAAAACATATATTATTACATCTAACTAATTCTTATTTAATCTAAGTCTTTTTAGTGTTATGCATCTTTAAAAGTACAGTACATCTCTAACTGTGGACACTTTACCTCTTTGTTTTTTGCAAAAGCAGAGATAAGTTTTCCATATGCGGCATAGACAAGCATACGATCTGCTGCCAGGGATGAAATGTCTTCTGGGAGGGCATTACCTGTACGAGTGGTTATTACAACTGTTTTAATCAAATGCATAAGGAAATTATAATTGTTTGATCGTGGATTTGCAGAAAGTGTACTGTAATCACTGTAACATAAATGCACGGAATCCTACTTACTGACTGCAACGATTCCAAGTTTCTTTACCTGACAGAAAAAAAGATGGGTTCATTTTATACTGCACTCAAATAATTAAGAATTACAGCTACTAGTACGAAGCACATAATCAAATTTTCAGGGTTTCTACAGATATGAACAAGTGAAATTTAAGACTTTTTAAGACCTTTTTAATACCACCTTATATGAAATTTAAGACCTAAACATGTAATGGAAATACACATTATATTACATACACATATGTAATATTTAATGCGTTTAATGTAAAAAGAAAAAAAGTTAATTGCTGTCATAAATTATATTTATTACTACGATATACAGAGAACTTTTCATATCAGCAGACAATATTCCACACAAAATATCCCCACAAAAGTGCATCACCGAGATTTTTGGTGGTGCAATCAATTATTCTGAAGCAATATTTTCATCAGTGTTCTATCAGCTTTTACATACTTAAATCTGCATATTTTTATTTACCTTTATAAAGGCCTATTTTTTTTTTACTTTTTAAATCTACAGGTGCATCTCAATAAATTAGAATGTCGTGGAAAAGTTCATTTATTTCAGTAATTCAACTCAAATTGTGGAACTCGTGTATTAAATCAATTCAGTGCACACAGACTGAAGTAGTTTAAGTCTTTGGTTCATTTAATTGTGATGATTGTGGCTCACATTTAACAAAAACCCACCAATTCACTATCTCAACAAATTAGAATATGGTGACATGCCAATCAGCTAATCAACTCAAAACACCTGCAAAGGTTTCCTGAGCCTTCAAAATGGTCTCTCAGTATGGTTCACTAGGCTACACAATCATGGGGAAGACTGCTGATCTGACAGTTGTCCAGAAGACAATCATTGACACCCTTCACAAGGAGGGTAAGCCACAAACATTAATTGCCAAAGAAGCTGGCTGTTCACAGAGTGCTGTATCCAAGCATGTTAACAGAAAGTTGAGTGGAAGGAAAAAGTGTGGAAGAAAAAGATGCACAACCAACCGAGAGAACCGCAGCCTTATGAGGATTGTCAAGCAAAATCGATTCAAGAATTTGAGTGAACTTCACAAGGAATGGACTGAGGCTGGGGTCAAGGCATCAAGAGCCACCACACACAGACGTGTCAAGGAATTTGGCTACAGTTGTCGTATTCCTCTTGTTAAGCCACTCCTGAACCACAGACAACGTCAGAGGCGTCTTACTGGACTGGAGAAACTAGCTAGAAGTCTGGTGATCAGCTAGCTGTAGCTCGACCTATAATTATTATTATCATTGAGAACATTATATACGCAAAGTAGTTCGACCTGTATTCTGCTAACGTTACTGCGATTCTGTCTGATGATGCAGTAAGGAGGAAAAAAAATCTTCGGTCTGTCCAATGATTGTAAACAGTCATTAGGTCTGTGAGACTGAAGATATTTCAATGGTAATGTGACCAAAAATATTTAAAACCCATCAAATCTGAATTTAAGACATTTTAAGACTTTTTAAAGGTGCCATAGAATGCATTGATACAATATTTTAAATTGTTCTCTGATATCTACATAGAAGGTTTGTGGCTTAGGTAAGAAATCTCCAGAAACGGTTTTACATGTCCATTTACAACCCTAGGATTTGTCCCTAGAATGAAATGGTCTGTTTTTACCTTATTTGGAAGGGTCATGAATAATAATGTTGAGCACTGCTCTGATTGGCTGTTTCACAGTGCGGCTCAATGTTGAGCTCTGCTCTGATTGGCTGTTTCACAGTGCGGCTCATTTCAGTAGCTCACACAGCAGGAAGGAACACAGGGAAAATATATATTTCAATACGGTCTCTTGCAGTTATATCATTGAGTAATTATACTGTATATAATTTGCGGGCATCAGGGAGCCGCTATGAATATGCGGGGATGCACGATTGCTTTTCACTTTCACTTTCGAGATTTGTGATCGCACGTGCTGTGTAAACTACAGCGGCAGTACTTACTCCTCATTCTTTCTTGTAGCAATTCCCTCTCAGTCACACACCTGACTGAAAGGCTCATTATGCAGCTCATTATGCAGGCCTTTGTCTTCTCAGGTGTGAATCACAGCATTATCCATGACCATTCACGCCCCCTCGCATTTTCCTTTTCTACACAAAATGTGTCTTAGAAAATTTAAATCAACATATTGTTTTCAGTGAGTGAGTAAACAAGATGATTTTCACATCATTCTGAAGCAAAAACTCTAGACTTCAAGATCCAGTTCTCAAAAGTCTTGTGAACAAATGTTCTGTATGTGTTTTCAACCCTCTACATTGCGAGTAAATCACTCGCATATGTGACTAAATCTTCACTCTGGGCGACTAAATGATGTCTAATATTAGCCAATTGCTAATAAATTCTCAGATTTTACTCGCCAGTGTGTGAGTTGGAGGCTAAGTATAAGTTTAGCGCGGATATATTTTCACTCGCCTAACACTCTGACTGAGCGCTTCAGAGTTTCACTCTCCGTCAAGCGATCTGTGCTGTATTTCAGTTCATCTGAATGGATGTGCAGCGCACCTGTATTGAACGTACCGTAAACTCTAGTGTGAACTCTTTGTTTCACACACACGCAGCGAGAGAGGGAGAGAGAGAATTGACGCGCTACCTATGCGCGCTACATGTAAACGATATTCTTTGTTGTATTTTACTGTCAAAATAACAGAGTTCCTTTGGAATTCTTCTGCTTTTAAGAACTACCGCTTTCTCCGCTAGTGGGCTGAACTAATGCGCAAACGCCAATCTCATTGGCTGGTGCTCACCTATTATCATCCCTGTTTTGATTTCAGCAAATCAGTTCGAGCGAACGCACACAACCTGATTAATATTCATGAATCCAGTAGCTCATTAATCCTTGGTGCGTTTTATATTGTTCTTATTAGTAGAATTCGTATCATTATCATCTAATCAGTATTTTTGTTAGTTTTTCCCCAATTTTTTTTTTTTACAGCAACACTGAATGACCAAAAAAGCACCAGCACCAGTCCGAAGTTCAGTTAAAATGACTAATATGCATTCATACATGGTTATCAAGTTTTAATTCTAATTACAAAAGTTCTATCATTAAATAACATTGATTATCATATTATAATGCTTGACTGACTGATGTTAAGAGTGTACTTTCAGATATTTATAAAACTTTGCCATTTCACAAACATATATACATATATATTGTAGCATTTGGACCAATCAGACACACAACTTTTTGTTATATTTAACAAATAATATCTAACTCCCCCTCACCTAACCAAATGGCAAATTACGAGGGTCTATGGACCCTTCCCCCCGAAATGCACCTAACACCTCAGAAAGGCAGAACAGGCCTCTGGTTCCATGGTAACCAATGCTGATATCACTGGTTTTATGGCTTAAAGGAATGCAGGCAGACAAACTCCCTCATTTTCCTCAGAAGAAAGACACACAATGCCCAGAGAAATGGACTGTTCTCAAATTAATTCATAGGAAAACCTTTCTAGCTTCTGTCATGAAAACAAATTCCTCGTATGTGTAAACATACCTGGCAATAAAACTCATTCTGATTCTGATTCTGATCAGTCTGGCGAGTAAACAAAAAAAATGTACTAGCCAATGGCGATTCAATTGCCAAGGTGTTCGTAGAGGGCTGGATTTATAACGTTGTTTTCTCAAAAACACAATCACATACATACATGCTGCCCACATATTATTGTAGCCCAGTTTGTGCTGATTATGGTGCTACTAAACTTAGCCATTAAAATGTTTATAAGCAACTGAAAAAAGCACAAATGTCAGGGCATGTCAAAACTTCTCCAGGGCCCCAAAACACCCTCGGACCCCAGAGGGTTAAGGCCTTTTATTAGGAAAACGTTATTTAAGACATTAAGACTTTTTAAGGACCCGCGGACACCCTGAATTTTAACACCTCCATATTTTGTCTACCCAAAAATTAAAATTATGTCATTAATTACTTACTCTCATGTAATTCCAATCCTGTAAGACCTCCGTTCATCTACGAAACACAAATTAAGATATAAACAAATCTGAGAGCTCTCAGACCCTCCATAGACAGCAAGGTTACTACCATGATCAAGGTCCAGAAATGTAGCAAAGACATCAGAAAAACAGTCCATGTGACATCAGGGGTTCAACCGTAATTTTACAAAGCTACAAAAATATGTTAGGTGCGCAAAGAAAACAAAAATAATGACTTTATTCAGCAATTCTCCTCCTCATCTCTTATGCTGTGGTGCGCTGCCATTGCGGAGAGAGTATCATGACTAGGGATGGGCATGATTAATCTACGATCGATAATTGATCGTTAAGAATTTCGTCGATCACGTTAATTTGTTATCGATTAATCTAATGCATTTTTTAAAATCTAATGCAGGTTGCGTTGCGTAGTGTGAGTCTTGACGCAATTAAATGAATTTCACTGTGTGGCAGCAATTAAACATTTTACCACCAGGGTGCAATATTTGACACCATACTCGGTTATCTGTGATCTTCCGTTTTGATTTCAAAAGAATAATCATGAAGAGGTCACGGCGAAGTGTGGCGTGGGACCATTTTGATTTAAAAAGCGAAATAGTTCACTGCAAACATTGCGATGCCGTGTATAAGTACAACACGGCCACGACTCAAATGATGTACCACTTAAACAAAGTGCATCCGTCCCTGGTTAATGTCGGTGGCGGTGCATCCTGCTCTCAGTCTCAACCTAGCATCAAGTCGGCATTAGCACGGACTCGGAGCTGTGATGCACAACGAGCAGAGAAAATTACCCAAGGGATCTGCAAGTTCATTGAGATGGATATTCTGCCCTTAAGTATTGTTGAGGGCAATGGTTTTCGAGAACTGATACATTTATTGGAACCAGCATATCAAATTCCATCACGACGTACCATCACTAGACTGATAGAAACTCACTACGAAGAACGAAAGCAGCAGCTGTTAAAAGAATTGAGCAAAGCTGAGAGAGTTGCTCTAACTACAGACTGCTGGACCGCTTTAACAGCTGAGAGCTACATCACCATAACCTGCCACTACATCAGTGATGACTGGCAAATGAACTCAGCGGTCCTGCTCACAGAAAGCCTGCCAGGTCGGCATACAGCTGACCACCTCGCTGAGAAAATGAATGGCGCTGTAGAGCCGTGGGGACTTAAAGGCCGAGTTATTGCATGCGTTCATGACAACGCGGCCAATATTGTAGCTGCCAACAGTCCCACCAGAGTGCCCTGGATTTCCGTTGCCTGCTTTGCACACACCCTCCAGTTGGCCATAAATGACGGATTTGCACTTTATCTTTATCAGGTAATATCAGCGGCTAGTAAACTCGTTAGCCACTTTAATCACAGCACTACAGCAACCAAAGCGCTGCAAAAGAAACAGGAGCAAATGGGCCTCGCAACTCACCGGCTTACCCAGTCGTGTAAAACACGGTGGAACTCCGTGTGCGAGATGTTTGATCGGCTGGTGGAGCAGCGGTGGGCTGTTGTTGCTGTGCTGGCTTGGATAGTTTTGAGTTACATTTTGACAAAACCTGTCAGATCTAAGTATTATTATGTTTTTTGTTTAAGTTATTGTTTAACATGATTCTTTTTTATTATTATTTTGGAACAAATTAAGTCTCTGTTTAAGAACGCCGGTCGCAGCTGCAGGTTCCACTGCTGTAGAGCACCGCATATGCACACGCATATATGTTCGGTTTGCCTAACTGAACGTAGTTTAACTGTCTGCCACAAGTTGATCTTGTAATAAAGGTCTCATCGAGGAAAAACACGCTGTATTTTTGTATTCATTGCATTTTTGAATTATAAATGTTAAATAATTAATTTTATTATAAAAATATTAATGATTAATCGATAGTCGATCGTTAATTCTCCCGACGATCGACTAAGAAAATTTAATCGAATGCCCATCCCTAATCATGACGCATGCACTTACTTTTCATTGTCTTTGTGCACAAAAAGTATTCTCGAAGCTTCGTAAAATTACGGTTGAACCCCTGATGTCACATGGATTATTTTACTGCTGTTCTTGCTACGTTTCTGGACCTTGATCGTGGTAGTAACCTTGCTGTCTATGGGAGGATCTGAGAGCTCTCGGATTTAATAAAAAATATCTTAATTTGTGTTCCGAAGATGAACGGAGGTCTTACGAGTTTAGAACGACATGAGGGTGAGTAATTAATGACAGAATTTTCATTTTTGAGTGAACTATCTCTTTAATTACTGCACCCTGCCCCCCTCCCATTTTAATTTAAGGGTCCTGTTACAGTGTAATTAAAGAGTAATATTAAATAACAACATGTACTTACAATAGGGTTGAGACTGGTTTAGTTGATTGATAATTTACTGTTACTATAGTATAATATACTATAGTAAATTATTGTAATGCATAAAATTGCACAACATAAAGTGTTAGTTACCAAAGTATGCAAGAAATTTGTCACTTTGAAAACATACATATAACCGGTTTAATTAGAGTTCTTTACTACCAAAAAGTACTATGGTACTTAGAAGAAACTTGGATTTGTGGCTACTATGTGGTGGTACAGTAATGGTATCACACGGCAATACTATGGTAACGTTACTTTCAAAAGTTTGTTGATAAGCTTGTTTACATGTTACTTCCGGGTACTTCCAAGAAAATCATGGTACAGTTCCAAGGTATTACCTTGTTTTTGTACGTGGTATCACGGTACTACTAACGTCTTATATTGAACATTTACATGGTGGTACCATGGTATTCTTGATCTCCATACCATCTCATACCATCACTGTACAATGGTAGCGCCACAGTACTTTTTAAAAATGACACTTTGTTATATACACAGAAATGTACGTAACATATTTACAGTGTATTACTTGGTACGTTGTACGTTCAAGACGTTCAATTGCATCGCGGTAAAGTTGGTTTTATATTGGACATTCGTTAGACATTCGATCTTTTCAAAAGCATTCATTTATATGTAATCGCATAATAGTCATGGATCATGCTGTATCTCGTTCAGATCACATTTAAAAGCATAATATCAAAATTAATAATAATATTATTCGATGATGTAATTGTTTTAAGCATCAGAAGTGTAAAAAGTCCTCACAACAATCCCGGCTTGGGCACGTCAAGTTAGGGAGTGTCTCAAAAGTGCAAAATTCACAATAAACCTGGTTAAATATGTGCATTATTTCATAAAAAACACTAAACACGTGATCCTTTTTCATGTGTAGTTTGTGTTAGCAAATAGACAGTTTTTAACTTTTATATGATTAATGTATCTGTTATAAATATGTAAGTCAACTGAATGTCTTAATGAAATAAATCTATTTAACTTTGTGGTTGTTTTATCTAAAGAGCTCAAATCACCTAAAATGTTTTTATACATAAATGCAGCATATAATACACAACTTAGATTTAAAAATATATATATTGTGCATTTGTTATGAATTTTTGACATTTTCAAATCTATTAAACGTTTTGCTCATGTGATCTGTTGATGTCACACCAATTGTAATATGGTCACACACATCTGCCACGCATCATACATGACTTGTAGGGATGTAACGATTAACCGCGAGCCGGTTGAAAATCGATTCAAATATGTGACGATTCAAATCGGTTGAGATGCTAAACAAATCGCGATTCATTTAGGTGTAGGAGTTTATATGAATGCATGTCTGAGGGGACCTTACTGTCTTTAGAAAAGTTTAGATGGTATTTTTTTTTCATTTTGCCTCTGTATAATGCATATTAAAGTTTATAAGTGCAGCGCTGCTTTGTTTACAGCGGAAACCAAGAAAACGCTTTAAGCGCCACCTGCTGGCAGAGAGTGAATCTGCGTCTTTCAGCTCGTCTGCTGTTTCTGTTTCATGCAGATATTTTTATTTCACAAAACTGAAGTCAAACCATTCTGTTTTTGCTTCAAATTTCGAAAGTGTACAATCTAATTTAGTTTAAAAACTGCTCATGTTGCATGTATGCACAATCTTTGTTTGGATCATGATTTAAATGCAGTGGTTGCCTCTCATTTTAAATGGAAAGAGCACAGACAAAGCCTTATTTTGTTTATATGAAGATATTTATTTTATTTGTGTTACTTATTTATTTGATTTGGGGCTTGTTTTAAAATTTCAATGTAGTTTTGTTATTTACATTTACATTAGATTTAAATTTAGTCATTTAGCAGACGCTTTTGTCCAAAGCGACTAACTAATGAGGACAATAGAAGCAATCAAAACCAACAAAAGACCAATAATTTACAAGTGCTATATTAGTATATTATTATAGTGTTATATTTCAGTTTCACAAAGAAATGTGCAGCATTTTGTCCAAGCAATAATAAAAGGACACATTTAATTTATAATTTGTCTTAAATCTCATTTAGTTAAAAATAAAATAAAATAATCGTGAATCGAATCGTGAAAGCAAAATCGTGAATCGAATCAAATCGTGAGTTGAGTGAATCGTTACATCCCTAATAACTTGGATTTTGGAAATATGATTTTGTGCATTTTTAATGCTTTTTTTTAAATATACAAATCAATATAACTTCCTGATCATGTGACCTGATGACATCACAAATGGTCTGCTTTGTTCACACACATTTCCTTTCCATCATACATGAGTCAGATTGCGTAAATAACAATGTGTATTTTTAATGAATTTTTCCATCATACAAATCTATTAAACTTCCTGGTCATGGGACCTGAAGATGTCACACCAGTTGTAAGATATTCACTCAATCCTGACACACATCATACATTGGACTTGGATTTTGGAAATATGATTTTGTGAATTTTTTAAATATTAACACCTATATAACTTCCATATGAACTTTTTTCCAACTAGTGGTTTAAGTTTTTTATTACTGTGTAATTATAGCATGAAAATCCCAATCAAACCTTTTTTATAAGCAAATGTTGTTAGCTTGGTCCCCCATTTTTAAACACAATTTTACACCTCTTATCTAATCTGTAAAAATAATCTACTGTATAAACACAATTCTCTTTTCCTTGATAATTGGTTTAAAACTGGTATTATTTTTGTGTCTTAACTTTTCAATCAAAATGGTTCAATCTGTAATTATTCCAAGTTCTTAGATAAGCATGAAACTCCTGCAGCAGTCCTGCTAGTCCAAAAGAGTTTGCAGTGCACATGGAGTTCTCATGCTTTTTAGAGCTCTTTGTTTTCCAAACTCTTGTCACTCAGTGGATCTATGTAAAACAGTTGTGGGTAAACAGTGCCATCTAAATTAAAAAAAAAAACAACAATAAGAAAATTAGAATTTTGTTTCAATAGTTTTTATGTAATCTCTTACTGGAATAGTTTGGAAGAAAGTTTGGTTATTAACTCACAAATACCTGACAACTAAACAAATGTGAGAAGTTACATTTAATTGGATTCATAAATTCTATCCAGATAAGTGCTCTCTTAAAATACTTAAGAATGATGTTAATACCAACTGTTCTTTCTGTTTCGAGAACCCTGAAACCTCTTTTCATTTATTTTGGAATTGCTCTCACACAATGACATTTTGTTGTGACATTCTTGATTTGACGTTGATCCTAATTTTGAATTTATATATGGAAATGTAATTTTTGGTTTTCTTGATTGTGAAAAGGAGTGTTATTTATTTCATAAACCTTATTTTCCTGTTAGCTAAATATCAAATATATATACATTTTTATTCAAACCTGAAATGGAAATGTGTTTTAATTTTTAAAAGGTGATTTTTTATTGTTGTCCTGACACACATCATTCACAAACTGGACTTTGGAAATAGGATTTCATGTATTTTTGGCAAAATTTTCAAATATTCAAAATAACTTCCCCGATCATGTGACCTCATGTTGCCACATCCACTGTATTATATTCACACATTGTATATTCATATTTTTTCTTTTGAAAATATATTTGCTTATTATTGAAAACTTTTTTTTTTTACTACTTGGTCATGTGACCTGATATTGTCACACAATGCTGGTTTATATTCACAAACATTTCTCATACAAAAATATTTTCATTGCTATATTATTTGTATATCAAACATTTATTTAAGTAGTACTATAGTAATTTTTGGTAAAGTCCTTGTGTAATTTGGTGGGTCCAGGCCTCAATGGCATTTTCTGAGAAATGCATAAAATAGGAATTTTATGTAGAAAATGTAAGAACAATCATAATTTGGTTAGGTTTTATTTTTAGAAGAGTGGAGAGTATGTTAGAACAACAGTGGGAGAACAAAATCAGGACATGATTCCAATCAGTCTTGAACCTGGGTCCCCACAAGCCAACGGGCCTCAGATGTCCTAAACTAGTGCATAGTCCACTGTTCCGTTCATTCTTGTCTGTAAGGGCAGTTTAAAAATGGTTTATTCCTGTGAATGCACAACAGCATGAATTAAGGCCAAACCTAGTACTATTGATGCTTGGCAGTGTTTTTTTTTCCTTTCTAAAATACTGGATTATATAAAAGAATAATTGTTTTTTCCCCCTTCTCTCTCTTATTGGAATATGTAAATTGATTAAATGTCTGTTGTTGTTTTTTCTGTGTGTTTTATCCCGAATGGATGTTATGATGTTATATGTAAAAGATAATAAAAAGTTGATCACAAAATAAATTGTCTATTAATAATTGAAAATGGAATTTAGAATGTTCAGCAGTGCCATATTTTTGTTTGTGTGAGGGAACATAAGTTTTATAGACCCTACATTCATGTCCACATCAGGTGAAATTTGAACATTTTTGCAGATATATTTTCTGCAATTCTCCAGCTGTGATCCTTGGAGAGTCTTTGGCCACTCAAACTCTCCTCCTCACAATGCATTAGGACGATATAGACACACGTCCTCTTCCAGGCAGATTCATAACATTTTCTGTTGATTGGAACTTCTCAATTATTGCCCTGATGGTGGAAATGGGAATTTTCAATGCTTTAGCTGTTTTCTTACAGCCACTTTCTATTTTGTGAAGCTCAACAACTTTGTTCTGCACTCTATTCTTTGGTTATTCTCAATGTGATGGATGATTAAGAGATTTGGGCCTTTGTGTTTTCTCATATTTATAATCCTGTGAAATAGGAAGCCATAGATGGATCATTTCATGCTCCTAGTCACCCTGGTGTGCTAAAAAAAAAAGCAAATATGAATGGGAATGTACTTCAGAGATATTTTACTCATCATTTCTAGGGATGTCACTAATCGTGGCCAACGTGTATTTGAGAAGAAAAAAAAACATTTCATTATGAGATTTCCTCCTATTTTTAATTGTTTTACTTAAATGAAAGGTTAGGTTTTTGTGATTTTTTTTTACCAAGGGTGTCAATAATTCTGCCCATGACTGTATATGGTTTTAAACAGTCTATGGTATATACACACACACAAATTCTAATATATATTTAAAAATTTGATACGTTTTGAAATGTTTGAGACAAATTTCCACAAACAACTGCATGAGAGGTGTTCGACCAATATTTATGAATATAATACAGTGGGTGTGGCAATGGTCACATGACAAGGAAGTTATATAGATTTTAATATTTCAAAAATTCACCAAAAATACACAAAATCATATTTCCAAAATCCAAGTCATGTATGATCAGGATTGAGTGAAGATCTTACAACTGGCGTGACATCATCAGGTCACATGACCAGGCAGTTTAAAAGATTTGTATGACGGAAAAATTCATTAAAATTAGACCTATTGTTATTTTCGCAATCCGACTCATGTATGATGGAAACGAAATGCGTGCGAACAAAGTAGAGCAGTTGTGATGTCATCAGGTCACATGACCAGGAAGTTTAATAGATTTGCATGACGGAAAAATTCATTTAAAATACGAACAGAGTCATGTATGATGAAAAGAAAATACGTGTGACCAGCAGCTTTATATAGCTGTATATAAATAAACAATTTACGTTACAATTACATTTATCGTCAGGGCATATGATCAGGAAATTTGTGTACATATGATGTTACACAACCAAGCAAAAAGGTTTGGTGGCATTGTGGTAGAGCGTTTGCCAGTGAACAGGACACGTCACAAGGACCCGAGTTTGATTCCTAATTATGTCAGGTTGATGTAGAATTTATTTAATCTCTCCCACTCATTTTCCTATTTACAGTGTCCTATAAAATAAATGTTGCCAATAAAAAAAGATGTTCATAAACATAGCTATATAACGTGTGACGTGAATTCATTGCTGATGGTCTTGTATGTGGTTAAGACGCTAAATAAATATGATTTTTTCTTTTTGTTCGCTGCCATAAGTTTATGTGGTTTTCGTTCCAAAACAGTTTTCGTTCATATGTTTAATACTACAATTTTTTGAGTTTTAAAGTTTTAGAGCCGGAGAGACACTTTTTTTTATCTGTTCACACTTTAGAGACGCTCCCTAACTTTCCAAGCCGAATGTCAAAGGAATGTCCAATATAAAATCAACTTTACCGCAATTTCAATTGCACGTCCAAAAAACAGATGGTATGCTACTAACGTTACTTTTTGTTAAGTTAGGTAAGTTACCATGGTTTTCAAATGTTTCTCTCAAGTTCTTCTCTGTTCATTTATTCTGCACTTACATTATATGTGTGGAAGCACTGTCCGACTGCAGTGAGCACATAGAACTCTCTGTGTTTCTTATGGAAGCGAAGCACGTGCGCCAGATGATTAGAGTAAAGTCCCAGCGCCCTGAATCCAGAGAAGACCGCGCTTCCTTTCTTTCCCGCAGACATACTGCTCGCGTATTTCCACCAGTGGAATCTTAAATTTCACTGGCTGTAAACAGAATCCTGATAAATGTCTAATACCGTTTCCTCCACATTTCTGTATCACTAGTCGCTGTTGCCAAACAGTGTTACACTAAACACGGTTCGTGTAGAAACTCTCTACAGTACGTTAGGTTCCTACAAACGTATACTTTTTTAGGTTGACAAACCAAAAGCTTATATGTGCTTTGCCGAGCTTCATACTTACAACATTAGTTGTACTACTGTCAAGTGTTTTTTTTTTTCTCTTTTCTTTGTTGAAAGAAGCCGTTTTTTATTTAATTTAAAAGCATTATCTTTTGTCAAACTTTGTATTTGTACACACACACACTTGTCTGGTCAGCTATCCTTGTGGGGTCTCTCCATAGGCGTAATGTTTTTTATACTGTACAGACCGTATATTCTATTGCCCTACACCAACCCTACCCCTAAACCTACCCCTAACAGGAAACTTTCTGCATTTTTAGATTTTCAAAAAACGTAAATCTGTATGATTTATAAGCTTTTGTACCCATGGGGACCACGATTTAGGTCCCCACCGTGACACGAGTCCCCATGAGTCTGTGTGTAGTCAGGTTTAAATCCCCACCAGGATATATAATCCAGTACACACACACACACACACAGAGTCTGTTAATATAAAATTAAAAAATATATGAAAAAATAAACAGTGACACAGTGCATTTACCCAAAGACAAAATATATTAAATATATAATTGTTTAACAAATATTTGAAAATAAAACATTCATGCTGTGTACATTGTACAATCATCCATCAATACATTCAGTTTCCAAACTGCTTGTCATATATGATGTATTAAATATAGCCAACAATCAGCTTAGACTTTTTAGATTAGAGTAACAGCTTTAAACATATTTGTGAGTGGCTTTACTTATAAAGTCCTTAAATCCTTTGAAATAAATCCACACCAGCATATCAGGAAGGATTTCCTAGAGCATTTCGGTTTCTGTAGGGGAGGTTTATAGGCACACTTCCTCTAAAAAGAAAATTGCATGCATGTCATTTCTTGACAATTACAATGCTACACTGTAATAACAGCATTGGTCAAATATATAAATGTACATAAATGAAATGATTTTATTCTGAATGTTAATATTGTAATGTGACACATTTGTTCTTACACTGCTTTCTCTTATCATCTGTTGTATTTCCTGCAACTCCCAACAGCTTCCAGTTAGAGTCCAGCTAAAGATGCATGAAACATTTTTTCTTGTGTGCCTCTGGATAACAAAAGGTAAAAGCAATGTAAGCAATATTATAATTTATTTTGTTCTATTGTTCTTTTTTCCACAATATTTAAAAACTGGGGGGAAAAAATATAGGCAATATTACAATTTCTGTTCTCTCTTTCCATTTATTTATTTATTATTTTGAAAAAAAAAAGAATGTCAACTGGTAAATGACTTACTATTTTCGCACAAGATTCATATTTCTGGCAGGGGAAAAAAGCATATTAGGTTTAACCAGGTCAGTAAACAAAAATTAAAAATATATTAAACATTAAAATTGTTTGCATTACAAATATTAAAATGACCAGCATAACAACATACCTCCACATGAGGTTTTATTAGGTAACGGGAATCATTTTGAATAGTCCGAAGGCATTCTATCTCTTGATTTGACCTGACGAAGTGTAATGTGAGAGCTACAAGCAACAACTCTGTGAAAAAAAAATGTTGAAGAGATGAGAAACAACATGACAACACATGCTCAGTAGAATAATGCGAGGGAAATAGATCTTACCATAAAGCTTTCTGCTGTCCATCTTCAAACACTATTGCAAATCACAAAAGACACCTCTTTTTATATCCCAAACTGACTAAGTTTTACCTCAAGTAAGATTATGTGTGACAGATAAATGCTTACACGACTTATTATACACGATGACTCAAATCACATTGCCTGTCTTCACCCCACATGTTTTCGTAGGAATTCCACAGATGTGACCGAATCATGCAGAAACTAAGCAGGTGAATGTATGGATATTTTTAATACAGTTTATATCAATTCTAAGAATTTACTCATGAACAAATATTGCAATGCAGAATTTCTATGTTGTATTTGTTGTGGTGTTTCAAATCAGGTTTGATAAAGATCACTATTGCTGTCCCACAAAATCAGATAAGAGTTGATACAATCTCATCAAACCTTTGTATAAGAACCAAAAAAACATCACATTTTTAAATGTGTGTTAAATTGCAACTCATGTGGGAAACTCTGGCCCAAATGTTTGATGGCAGGTTCCCACTACTGTGAAAAATCCCAGTCGGTAGATCAGTAGATCTTTCGGAACACTAGTTAACAGCCAGCATGTATAGATATAGGGTACACACTCTCAGAAAAAACAGTTACAAAAGCTGTCACTAGTGGGACCTTTCAAAAGAAAATACCGTACCCCTAAAGATTACATATAAGTACCTTAAAAGAGGTACATATTTACATCGTGTGCATATTAGTACCTAAATGGTACATAGTTGTACTTTTTGACAAAAGGTATCCCAGTGTAAAGCAATTGTACTGTTCAAAACCTTGATTTTTATAATATTTTTTTTTATGTTTTTGAAAGGAGGGTCTTACGCTCTACCAAAAGTACCCCAAACTTATGGTGTAGATTTTACTGAACATGTAATCAATCTGATGTATCACCTGGGTCGGCCCTAAAATCATGCTTGTACAATTGTGTCCTGAGATCTGTGTGACTAAAAATCATTAGTGTTTATAGACAACTTCCAAAATTGACTTGATTTTAAAATGTATAATTAAAAATCTCCTCTTTTTATACTTTCATGTAGGCTAAATAACTTCAATCAAATGGCATAATTCCTACAGCAAATTCAAAAAATTAAACCAAAACCAGATTTATCTGAAAATACGTAAAACATTGATGCTGTGTGTATTTTACCATTCATCCATCCATTTTCCAAACTGCTTGTCCTGTATGGGTAATATATTATTAATAAGTTAATACTAATTACTGAAATGTAATATATTTGTTCTTACACAGCTCTCTTTTCATCTTTTATATATTCTGCAATTTGGAACAGTTTCCAGTTTAGGATGCATGTAAGATTTATTTCATGCATCTGAAAAATAAAATGTATATGCAATATTATAATTTCTATACATACATCTTTAGTTAGTTAGTTATTAGTTTAAGATGTGCAGAGTATGTGTTTATCACAGCTTCTGGAAATAAAGTAAATATTAATATCAATATTTACTTATTCTGGAAAAACAACAACGACTGCATGTGAACCAGCACTTTTTTTATTTGATTTATTTTTAGCAGAACACCCTATAAAAGACTGTTTAATGGCAGGTTTCCATTACTACAACTTACTCCTCATAGTGTGACAACATGCCCCGCTGTGTGTGTTCTGGATCTTTTCCTGGACAATAACGGTGAAAGAAAAAAGTTGGATATAAACTACTGAACTTCGGTGTTCATAAGATTCATAATATTACTGTAAAATAGTAATATTGTAAAATATTCTTCTATTTATTCCTGTGATGGCAAAGCTGAATTTTCAGCAGCCATTATACTGCAGTTTTAAGTGACACAAGATCCTTCTAAAATCATTCTAATATGTTGATTTGGTGCTCAAGAAACATTTTATATTGATATCAATGTTGAAGACAGTTGTGTTGCTTAATATTTTGTGGTGATGCAGTTTCTAAAGATTCTTTAATGAATAGAAAGTTCAAAAGAGAATAATTTATTTGAAAGATAAATCTCTTGTAAAAATATCTTTATGGTCACTTTTGACCATATGTATGCATCCTTGCTATTAATTAGTATAATTTTTTTTTAAAGTGTATAGTCTGCAATATCTAGCCTATTTTTCATCCTTTTTTAAATTTTAACATATTCATGACATAATAACGCAAGGTTCACACAAAACAGATTTTAGACATTTATTTTAAGCATGGTGCCCAATAAATAAGAACTTGATCATTTACTCACCCAAGAACCAGATTAGATCTACACATGCATTATTGTGTACATAATGGCTTCCAATTCAAAGAACTGCATTTTTAATCTCTTATATCATGTTACACCTGACAAATAGAAACATTTTCACTGTTTGAAACACTGGCACAAGTTTCACTAAAGTGCAAATAACAATTTAATGATATAATTTCTTTAAGAACATGGCACAATGTTGCCAAATAAACAATCACATTCACACACCACATTATGAAACTTAGTGGCCATTGACGAAATGGAGAAAACCATACAGGAATATAATGACGCTGATGGATAGTTGGGGGTCACCATAATAACAATTTAAATCCAGTGCAAATGTGAAAGCATATTGACTATTTTGCATAAATGTGTCGTGCAATCAACAAGACAACCTGTGCTTTATGAAACTGACAAATCACAGGAAGAGGTAAAGAGAACCTCAAAATGTCCGCAATAATCAATTCATATTAGGACACATTTTTGGAAAGTCCAACTCAACCAAAAAGGACCTTTCAGTGAATTAGGAAAGAATCTATGTTTTCCGAATCATTCTATTTAAGTGTTTCGCAGCAGCGTTGAGTAGATCATCTTGGTGATCTGCAGAACTGCGGCGTGAAGCGAGTACTGCACCACGATGGAGCCGAAGCCTTTGTAGAAGCCCATGGTGCCCTCCTCACGCCGAATGGAATTAATACAGTCCCTCATTCCTTCATACTGCGTGTTAATTGGCAACACTTCGAAACCCAGGTCAGTGTTGTCGATGATAGTGCGCGTTCCCTGGATATGCAGCCTGTGCAACACCGTTTCCAAAGGAAACAGCAGCACATCTGCGCACAGGCTGGCAGCAAAGCTGGCCATGAGCTCAGGGAAGTATGCATCCAGCATAGACTGGACTGCGTCGGTTTGCGAGTCAGGGGACGAGTGCTTTGGTGAGCCGTTGTTCCGACGCTGCAGCAGGTAAAGAACCAGCCGCTGTATGCTGGAACTGATAACATAGTGGAGGACACCATGGAGAACCGTGGGGAACACCAGGTTCCAGAGGGGAAGGAGACGCTTGCTGTGAGGCACTCCCATCCCCATTACACGCCCGATACCCTCTTTCACACAGTCCAGGATGCCGGGGTTGTCTCGGATTATTTCACTCTGGTGAGAGAACATGAAGACAAAGCAGAAAATGAAGTTGGGCTGGGCGATATAACAACAACAATAAAACAAATCTCAGTATTTTACAGCTTTTTGACAAAATCTCGGGATATTTATGTATATGCTAAAATGGATATATTTAATATAACAATGCATTTATGTATTCACCTAATTTTTTTTTTGCTATGCCAACCAACAGCCAAGAAGAATCTAAGAATTTTAAAAATCTTTTAAAGTTTAATCTAAGAAAATAAAACACAGTTTTAAGTATATTGTTAATTATGTAACTATTTACACTTCTGTTCAACAGTTGTTGTTTTTTTGAAAGATTTTTAAAAGAAACTAATATTAAGCAAGAATGCAAGCTTTTCTATTTCAAATAAACACTGTTCTTTTCTGCTGTTCTCTCTCTGTTAATTCAACTTTCTATTAAACAATCTTGAAAAAATGTCACAGTTTCTACAATAATATTAAGCAGGACAAGGATCATGTGACATTGAAAACTGGAGTAAAGGCTTCTGATAATTCAGCTTTGCCATAACAGGAATAAATTACATTATTATTAGGTTGTAATAATATTTCACAACATTTCGGTGTTTACTGTATTATCAAATAAATGAAGTCTTTGTTTTAAAAAATCTTATCGACCCCATACTTTTGAATGGTGTTGATTTTACTAAACTATCTACACAGTCTCATGCTTGTCTTGTACAAATATATCACGAGATCACCTTGACTAAAAATACATCAGTTTTTATAGACAGCTACCAAAAAAAATGTGTAATGTTTAATTTTTAAAATGTATTATTTAAATGATTATTAATTGATAAAACTCATGTTTATAATCAAATTCTTGTTTTCCAGTAAAATATTTAAACATCCTTAAAACAAGACACATAACCATGAAAAGAAAAACTGCAAAAAATATTATATAGTTTCCACAGAATATATCTTGAATATAAGGGTATTTTGTCTTGTTCTACTAGCAGATATTTTCACTTGTTTTAAACATAAAATTCACTGAATGTATTATTTTTATTCCTCGTTTTTATTTCTGTACACAAAGGCCAAGAATGTGAAAAATAGTCTGTAATGATTTAGGGAAGAAAAAAAACACAATATAAGCCAAAACTATAGTAAATAGAGTTTAAGAATCCCTTACCTGTACAGTCTCTATGAGACTTGCTGAGTAAAACGGCATTGCAACCACATATGTCAAACTGGAAAAAAAACACACACACACAATGATTTCACAAGATCAAACGACTGCACTAAAAGAGATAAGGAGAAGATCGATCATTTAAATGTCAAGCCTATGGAATTCCCTTTCCGTATTCTTCGTGGGACTTTGTTGTATAAACAACAACCTCTATATTAAGCTTAGTCAGAAGCTTATTCAAACAGTTCCCAGATATGAGCAAGGTAAAATTATGACTCATAAAAGAATCAAGAGATAAACAACTTGCAGCTTATAGCATTTTCCAAACATTACCAAAAAATCTAGTAAATTTACGGTACTTCTCTACAAGAAAAGCACTGTTAACTAAATTAGGCAAATGTCTTAACTTACCCTTTGAGTACTAAGTGTCCCACAACTTGTTTAGGGTTCCACTTGTGTGATAACTCCCTGTGAATACACATGACAATGTCAGACAGACATTATTTGCTTCAATAATGGCAGAAAAACATCATGAGAATTGATCAAATAAATTCAAATCATGCAAACTGCACGCTGCCATCATTTATTAAAATTATAGATCTAAATATAGAGGTCATTCCTCCTCTGTGTATTATATGGCTGTAAATCAAAGTGATTAATCTTCAAAGAGGGCCTTTTTAAAGGGCACCTTTCAGCGATTGCTTACATTGTATATGTTTTTTTACCTTGGTAAAGGTGAGCATTCGCTAATGATGCCCTCTGTTCCCAGCGTGACCCCCTGTACCACAAAAGTGCTGCCCATTCCTTTCCATAAAGCCTTTGGACCCTGTGTGTATGTGTGTGTGAGAGAGAGAGGGGGGGATGCTTCAATGGACAAGTGACAAGCAAATATCAAATACAGTACATGTATTAAACTAATTATGGTTTTGAACTAGGGTGGATTAGGGTGAGTTGAAAGGGACTTTGATTCTATATTCTATGTTTTAGTCAATCGGATCACAAGTGGTCAGGTGAGACACATGTCCATTTACAT
>NW_015505466.1:277843-304666 GCF_001515645.1 Sinocyclocheilus grahami | reverse complement strand
GTATGTTTCAGCAGCACATAAGTATTTATGATATAAGCATCTAAAAGTTTCAGATAGACATGGAGCTTGTAGGATTTGTTCTGCCTACCTGACACTGACGTCGAAACACAATGCAGGGATGTGCCAGGACATTTTCTGTGAAGAGGCTAATTCAAACCATGCAAAAATGATCATGAGTTTACTAACATTATTTTGCACATCTTAATATAATTGTACTTTCAATAGAACTTTACTTTAAGCAGTAATAACTGGGGTTTCATTACCTTGCAAGACCTATCCCAAACCCAGCAAATCTGTTCAGCTGTTCTGAAAGACAGAATCAAGGGGAGTCATTTGGGGTGTCTCAGTACATTTTATTTTAAAGGTCACTGGATGAATCATGCATTTGCTTCCACCCAGTTCAAGTAAATACCTTGAAGTGTTTGCAAGTGGGATACATTTTTATGAGTGCCAGCTGCATCAGAAGAGTTCATGACCATTTTATCAACACTGTCCTGTAATGCTGACTCAGAATTAGTCAACGATACTGTGAAAATTATATATATTTTCAAAGTATTTGTATATTTATGTTAAATAACTCTAAATAATTTGTCTTAAAACCTAGTAACTGTGAATTTACTGTGTATTTCGTACAATTCTGTATCAATACAGTGCAAGTCAAACAGGAACGCCGGGAATCCAATTCATTTTAACATACTGGTTCATTCATATGATCTGCTTGATCACTTTAACGATCCGCTTCAAACATCACTTCAATTAAGCTAGCAATGTTACGTTAGAATAGTGTGGCGGGAGGACCAAACGACAGACACAGTGGGTGTGGCGTCAGGCCTTGGAGAGGCTTTTATTAACAGAAAATAAACAAAGTGTCCAAAAGAAAAGGGAATCAAGTGTTCAAAATAAACAGGGGATCTGGTGTCCTCGTCGTGCTGCGGGGTTCGTGAAGGGAAGGGCAGTGGTCAGGAAGGAAGGGTCCAGGTAAGGGGCGATGTCCGGCGGCCGCACGCACTCTCCTCTCAGGTCCGAGGCACGAGGGGCAGCGGCTTCTTCCAGCGGCTGCATCCTTCTCGTTGCCCACGGCACGCGAAGGGACTAGACGGCCCGGCATCCTGGCAACCTAGACGCTGCGGCTCTCGTCCGGACCACGGGTCCGGCAGCTCACGACTCTGGCGGCACAGGAGTCCCTCTACGCACCCTTCCTGGACCCACAAGGACACCAGCGTGCATGCACGGGGAAGAGACCGGTCTCACAAGGAGAGGCGCGCTCGGCATTTAAACAGCGGCGGTGATGAGGTTCCACTCGGTTCAGGTGTGCCCCATCACACGCCGCCAGCCCTGGCTATTTCAGCGCCCCTCCTCAAAAGTGATTAAGGGACGGGGTGATGCTGATAATTAGGGGGAGGTAGCCGACTCGTCACAATAGTTAGAAATGATATGTTTAGAAATTATAGATATTTGCTTTACATGATATTTGCTTTACAAAACTGTAATTTTTCACACACACAAAAAGATCTTGTTGCAACATCTTGCAAAAATCAAGATTGAATATATTTGGTCAAAATCCCATGTTATAAAAGATTAAGTGCTATGCAGGGTATTTAAGACAATATTGGCTGATTAGATGGCAACGCTGACCTAAAATGCAAAATGTTTGCCCTCTCTCTCTTCACCATTCCCACATCTCAGACCTCAAATACATAAAATATTACCCTTTTTAGACACAGTTTTTGGAATAAAGAGTACTTATTGAAACAACCAGGGGCCAGTTGCATAAACTTAGCCACCATGTTAAGACTGTGTCTTAAGAACTATAGTAGTCAACATTTGAAGTGGATCGAAAAAGTTCATCAAAGTTGTCCTAAGACAAGAACGCATTTTGGTTTTATGTTTAAAGGATTAGTTCACTTCTGAATTAAAATTTCCTCAATTTTCTCAACCCCATGTCATCCAAGATGTTCATGTCTTTCTTTCTTCAGTCGAAAAGAAATTAAGGTTTTTGAGGAAAACATTCCAGGGTTTTTCTCTATATAGTGGACTTCAGCGGGGTTCACTGGGTGGAAGGTCCAAATTGCAGTTTCAGTGCAGCTTCAAAGCATTCTACACAATCCCAGACAAGGAATAAGGGTCTTATTTAGCGAAACGATCTGTCATTTTCTAAACCAATTTACAATTTATATACTTTTTAACCTCAAACGCTCATCTTGTCTAATTCTGCATGAACTCTGTGCATTCCGGTTCATGACAGTTAGGGTATATCGAAAAACTCCCATCTCATTTTCTCCTTCAAAATCGTCCTACATCGCTGTTTTACCGGTTTTTGTAAAGGGCATTTGACCTTCTTTGCACGTTCACTTTGTAAACACTGGGTCGGTAATTCTGCAGCGATGTAGGACGATTTTGAAGGAGAAAATGAGATGGGAGTTTTTCGACCTACCCTAACTGTTTCGAATGGGACTGCACAGAGTACGCATACGCATTGCAGAGCTACACAAGACAAGCATTTGAGGTTAAAAAGTATATAATTTTTATTCTTTTTTTAGAAAATGACCGATCGTTTCGCTAGATAAGACCCTTATTCCTTGTCTGGGATCGTGTAGAACACTTTGAAGCTGCACTGAAGCTGCAATTTGGACCTTCCACCCAGTGAACCCCACTGAAGTCCACTATATAGAGAAAAACCCTGGAATGTTTTCCTCAAAAACCTTAATTTCTTTTCGACTGAAGAAAGAAAGTCATGAACATCTTGGATGACATGGGGGTGAGTAAATTGAACTAGAAGTGAACATCCTTTAAGGACAACTTCGTCGAAAGGTTTTGATCCACTTCAAAAGTTGACTACTGTCAACTTAGCAGCTGCCAAGAGTTCAAATACAAATAAGATCTACCTTTTCATAACTGAATTTAAAAAAGTTAAGAACAATCTTGAAGAATTTTTTTTTTATTACTTTAAGACTAGTCCAGTGCTTCCTCTAGGATTTTTTTCCAGCTGTGGTGGCAGGACTATTTCCCATGGACCACGCCCCCTCCCCACCTAAGAATCACGTGCACCCAGAATTTAAATTATTTTAACTAAAAAAGACAAGTACATAGTAACTAATAAAATTAGTACAAATAAATTAATGACAATCAATAGCACAAACAAAAACAATAAGACTCTAAAATAACACTGGATAGTATTCACTGCATGAATAGACAGTAATGACAGACAGCAGCAGGCTTATTTAGGCTGCTGTCTCTTTAAGACCTCATGCACGGATCGAATATGCTGCTACACAGGGCGCTACGCTTACTTTTCTTTTTAGGAGCACTTGTCCTCCTAATTAAAAAAATGTAGGAGCACCTTCTGATCAATAATCAAAAATTCTGATAAAAAAATTTGCCTTCCTAATACAAGGTGATATTTGACTCCTAAAAGTGATTTACAGGGGCATTTTCTTTTTACCTTTGTAATGGCATTTTTCTAATTTTATTAAAAGTGTGTTATCTTCTATGTCAAATTCAAAAAAATATATTTATAAGCTTTTTAAAATTTCTAATTAAAACTAGGGCTGTCGCGATTCGTCGATTCTATTCGACTATTCGATAAAAAAAAATCCTCTAATTCATTTTGGCATAACCGGCAAAATACGCATTTGCACGCACAAATGGCACATTTCATGGACGAGAATCCATAAAACACATTATTAGACTGTTTTCCAAGGCTACATTATATATTAAACCCCTTTAAAAACCATAATTAAGCATAACTGTGAATTCACAAACGCTACGATTTAATTAAATAATTATATGTGATGCAGTTATAGGCGTGTAGGTTACGTACGTGCGTCTCACAGCGGCTCCGTTCACATTAAATGCTGTTCCACAGGAACTGTCATCATTTACATGTTTGGAGCGTCTCAAACTCCATATGTGCATGCTATTGTGAGTTTGGGTTTATTATAACATTTATAATAAATTTCATCAGATTTGTAAGTTAAATCATTTATAAATCCACGCAAACACAGGAGAATACGTCATTATCTCGTGGTTTAAAAAAAAAGCTTAAAACCTCACTCTGAGTTTACACGTTTTGATGTCCACATATTCATTAAATTACAATGGCTATAGCATTTATGTCGTAAAGAAATGGCCAAATATTTAAGATTGTGGACATTTGAATTAAATGATGCTTGGTCAATATTAAACAAGTATTAGATTGCACAGTAATGTGTAAAAACAATCGTCAGGCCGTTTGCGCCCCCTGCAGGCCTTTGTTGTAATGCGTACATTAGCTCTATTCACTGATTTATAATAGAGATTATATTATATTATTGTATAATTATATATAGATCAGTGGCTCTATTACATTATAATACAGTATTTTAACAGTTTTGTTCAATAAAACCATATGATTTCTTGCTTTTAATGCTTTATTTGAACTAATAATTCTTGCCTCATTGCTATTATATATTTATTTTAAGCAAATTTAAAGGCTATTGTTCACTTAGCCTACATCTATTTTTATTACAACAAATGTATTATTGTGGTATACATATTACATATATACAAATTATACACATTTATTATTAGTAGACCAGAACACGTGGACATGTTGTCATTCTTACACTATAATACGGAACTTTGATTTCAGTGATTTGGTCTATGAGATGGACACTTGCTTCTTGCACTCTATGTTGCACTTTACTTTTGCTTTAAAAAGGGATTTCATAGAAATGTGGATGTCATTTGGAGTTTCACTACTGAAGTCCTCTATTCATTTTTTTCATCATGCTGGAGATGTGTTGTTTACACATTTCTAAGAGTACTTTTAATACTTACAATTTTTAATAATAATAACTTTTAATAATAACATTTTAATACTTGATTCTAGTGGACTCTAAACATTGCATTTATTTCATGTGAAAACCCAACTTTTGGGGTTAATTGAAACGGATTACGTTTCCCTTTGTAGTTGCACTCACAGCTGTAACACACAGAAGCCCAGAACATGTGGATATATTGACATTAAGAACATGCTGACTTTCTCAGACTTTTGTAATTATTTTCTTTTTATTAGGTTTGTTTACATTTTTTACTCTTTTAGTTTTACATTTAGTCAATGGCTTGTTTAAATTTATACTTTTTTATGGTACACTACTGAATGGCAAAGTTGCAAGTTTAATAAAATGTTCTTTAAAATTGTAGATTTTTTTTGTGGGAAATTAATCGTTTAATCGATTAATTAGTCAATAGATTAATCGAAATCAAAATAGTCGTTAGTGGCAACCCTAATTAAAACAATATAATAAGTACAATAAGACAAATAAGTTACCAACCATATGACACTCACAGCTGTAACACACAGAAGCCCAGAACATGTGGATATATTGACATTAAGAACATGCTGACTTTCTCAGACTTTTGTAATTATTTTCTTTTTATTAGGTTTGTTTACATTTTTTACTCTTTTAGTTTTACATTTAGTCAATGGCTTGTTTAAATTTATACTTTTTTATGGTACTCTACTGAATGGCAAAGTTGCAAGTTTAATAAAATGTTCTTTAAAATTGTTGATTTTTTTGTGGGAAATTAATCGTTTAATCGATTAATTAGTCAATAGATTAATCGAAATAAAAATAGTCGTTAGTGGCAACCCTAATTAAAACAATATAATAAGTACAATAAGACAAATAAGTTACCAACCATATGAAATTAGATGATTTGTACTACAGAGGTGGCACAGAAGAACACAATTTTTTTTCCTGGACTCCTTTTTAATGGTTAAATTAAATTGTATTAATCAAAAAGCATGTCTTATTAATTAAAATCATGAAACTTAAACAATTTAACATCAATTTATTAAAAGTTTAACAAATATTACATGTTTAGGGCCCTATGAAATGTTTAATTTTTTCCAACCTTATGTTTTATTGTTACCAAATTCTGTTTTAGCATGTCTAATTATTTGAAAGCATAAAAACAAGTTTAATTTATTCTTACAATAGCCTTATGATTTTTTTGCTCAGAAATTCTGTGTTGTGTATTTACATTTTTTTAAGGCATAAAACATTCATTTAATCTATATTTTAAGTAATGAAAATTAAACAAATTAAATTTTTTGGAAAATAAAAGTAATTTAATATTACAATTAAAACATTGAAGAAATATTGTATTATTCCTTAAAAATAAGGTTTTAATAATTTTAGTAATAGTAGTAGCATCCTGTTACATACATTCTACTGAACAATAGTAATATACTGTATTTCTGCCGCAATGCCTTCAAGTTAAACCAAACTTTTATTTTGACGGGTTGCCGTGAATACCTTTACATTTCTGTGTGTATATGATATGAGGATAGTTTTACTCAAATGAAACGGTCAAATGCTTATGAAGTGACTCTCAGAGCAGTTCTGGAGATGTTGTTCATGTATTTATGTTCTCATTAGTGAGACAGCAGAGGTTAATAGCACCGGAAGCATCACGCACGCTTCAGTACTATAGTGGTAAAAAAAAAAAACCGCACGTCTGCCCCATTCATTAACACAGAGACACACAGAATTCATTTAAATATGAATTGTTTTGCGGCTTAATATTTACAAATACTAGTGGGAGTGGAAGTGTGCTCACTTGTGTGTGTGTGTGTGTGCGCATCGGGGCGGCACTCCGCTGTGCGTGATACAGAGAGCGCGACCATAACGTAGAGACCAAAATGACATGCCATCGTGTAAATAAGATAAATAACATAAGGCTATTTAGTTTTCTTAATAAAAGAACAAGTTATAGACCTGTTCTATAGGAAAGGTAACTTTAAATTACTTCTGTTGTGATCTGGTGCTATAGAGAAAATATAATTAGATAAAATTTTATTTTTAAATTAAAGCGGGCCGCCCCCCTAATATAATGGCAGGGGAAACACTGGGTACATCAGACGTTTAATGAGGCTCAGAGGTGGCATGAGTGCAATTAAAGTCATACATTCATGTTGAGATTATCGTTTTAAATATCAAATTTTGAATATAGAAATATTAAATTATTTAAATAACTTATAAAATTATAAGTTAAAAAATGAAACTAAAACCGCCAGCAGGTGGCGGCAAGTCACTGATTTTATCACTGAATCATTCATTCCATTGATTCGTTTGAACGGCTGATTCATTCAGGAATGAAGCAAGTGACAGTCCCTGCGTCCCAATGAGCATACTATCCACCCTATTTGCCCTAAATAGTACTGAAAATTACTAATATCACATATAACTTAAGATGGATAGTATACACATTGGCAGTACTGCCTCTCCCTATACGCAGAGTACGCGGTTCACCATCCCAGTTGCTCAAAAAAAAAAATCATTCTATATTAATATTAACATATGCATATAATACAAATATAAACATGATCATATATACATAAATATAAAAAATGCATTTTACGGTGAATGCAGTAGTCAGTAGGCTAAGCACACGTGACGCACCATTCCCGCATCCGCGCCTGACCTCACCTCATGTTTGCAGCTGACTGCAAATGATCATAATTTATGGACAACTATGCCCATGAAAAAAAGACATCAGCAGTACGGCGCCGAGAAAAGAAAAAGTAAAAAAGCCCAAGATGAAAGCCTGTGCATCCCTATCAGGTATGTTCAAAATCCTGTGTAACTTTTTTGGCTGTTGAAGTTAATAGCGTTCATAAACGTTAATTAATGTTTTAATTATCATATGATGGGCTCATTGATGACTTCGCCTCCAGAAAAAGCAAGAGTGTGCCTTTGTAAATTTTGAAATTTGGAATGCTCCAGCAGATGACGTATATCAGCGTTGATTTTCGGAGTGTCTATTTACACTAAGTGCAAATATCCCACCTTGTTGGCAGAAGCTATTAACACTAACTCCGCCCACCTACGTGTGATTGGGCTAGTCAACACTAAAAAGACTATTGGCAAGCATCAGCTTCGGAGCGGTATTCAAGGCTTAGTGTATCCCATCATGCATCATGTTCTGGAAATAAATCACGAGAGGTCACAGAAACCTTTCCAATGTAAGTTAAATATTAATAATAATTAGATATTACCGTAATGACCCGAATATAAGACGACCCCCCTTTTCCCAGATGTACCTTTTGGAAAAAGGCTTTTTAAAAACCAAATCTAGTTTTTTCTCAGTAAAACACATTTTGTCTTCAATTATTTTCAAATTGCATATTTTTCCTATTTTAATTTTTGTTTTGAAAGTATGGTAAAAACTGGTAAAATGTACCAACAATCACATTAAAAAAAATATACACTTTTTGATATACCATTAAAAAAAAAAAAAAAAAAACGGTAGCCCATCTGAATTAGGACATTTAGGCTATCCATCTAATAATAGCCTACCAAAATCGTATTAACAGTAGAAGTTAAATCTTACTGTAGTCTTCAAATCTGGGTACTGTGTTACGTTTTAAAATCACAAAGGGAGTTTGGTCCCATCAGGCTAACGTGACAGTCACGACTCATGCAGCTGTAAGGTTTTCTTTTGTTTTTACTCGCGACCTTTACAACACGCATTACATTACGTATTTCATGGCACACTCGTTTTATGCGTATTTGGCGCCACCTATTGTTGTGGGTGTATTATTGACATGTCTAGACCCTGAATATAAGACGACCGCGTTTTTTCAGATGTATTTCCAAGAAAAAAACATCGTCTTATATTCGGGTCAATACGGTACATATAATTTGGTAGTAAAACAAAGTGCTACACATTTTATTGCTGCAAAGATTAGTATATTTATTTCTGAACAACATTTGCAACTGCTTTTTATCACTTAATTAAATTGTGTCATCTATTATAGGGACTACTGATCAGACATTTAGAAGTTGATTTTAAAATGCAAAGTAAACTCTGTAAACACTGTAAAAAAACACGTTTTTACAACATTAGTGTGTCCCATCAGGTAATGAAACGTTGTACACACATTTGTGGTCTTCATGCTCACTTGAACACTTGGGCCAAATACAGGAAATACGTCATATAAGTAGTCAAGTGATCAAGTGCAGAGACCGCAAGTGTGGGTATTTGGACAAGGCATTGCTGCGTCTCAATGTGCCTACTTATACTATGCCCTTAAAGTATGTACTCTTTTGGTGAAGAAAGAGTTTTTGAGTGTGTAGTGTGTAAGAGACACTTTTGAGTGTGTAGTAGAAGAGTAGGCAAGCTTTGGGACATACCATCACGTCACACAACTGCGTCTTTAACAGACGCTCTGTCGCATAGATACACGCGCACCCTGTCACTGTAAACTGGCCTGTCAAACATCTTTTCACAGTTAACATCCTCCACATTGCATTTCATTGAACTTCCTACCGTATTGGGGAGAAAAGAAGCAGCACATTGATCTGCCAGTCGCGGGACTTTCATGCCGAGAACTCTGCTCATGCATTTAAAAATTAACGACCAAACTGATGTTTTTTTTAAAGTTTACATTGCTGTTGCAGTTGAAATATATCACAGATAACATTAAATAAATATTTTTTACCAGGTTAAATGTTGAATATTAGTAACTCAAACCCCTTTTTCTTAGCCTCTCTACCTAACCGCCGGTCGCACACATCCGCCATGTTTGTAGTTTTAACGCGTTTTATTCGTGTTTGTAGTTCTGGACAGAATCCTTCACCACAGTGCAATGGATTGTGGGCAATATTAGAGTGTGCACGGATCCACACTTCAAAAATCGACCTGAAATAGTAGACCATCCAGGGACTTTTGGCATATTCTTTTCAACATACCATGCTTTGGGACACACTTGTTCTAATCTCACATACTATTTAGGATGGATAGTATGAACATTGAGGCCCTGTCCCAAATGGAACACTTCATGTGCACTTTCGGTCTTGCGGACTTATGGCCGCCGCATGCCCAGTAGCACCATACGTATCCCTTCTAGCCTTAACCAAAGACCGCAAGGGTTTAGGATGCGATTTGGGACAGGGCCTGAGACGCAAGATGAGTGTCGTGGCTTGTATCAAATCTCCGTGATCATGTGACCAATGCCGTTTGAGGCTTCATACGTCACAATGAAACACCTGAAGCAAGGTGACTGATTTGAATCTTTGGCGTGGCTTCATTCATTATAAGGAGATGCGAAATGCTTGGTGTTCCCTCCCTGCTTCATAGTAACACGTTCATGTGTGGACAGTGATTCTCAGAATGAAGACACAGCTGCTATGAGTATTGCTTTTGTGTTGAAACTAGAATCAACAAGATGTGTGAATAATTTGAAAGTGGCTGATATAATTGCAGGTGACCACTAGATGCCACTGGTAGGGTCTGTCTTTGAGGCTTTGAATCTTTTTTGGTACAATCAGGAAAAAGCCTCAAAAGCTTCAGAAGGCTTCATCTGCCCATCTCTAGTAAAGTGCCAAACTAAACAATTATACCAATATCAAGTATGATAAATATAAAATACCAAAGGAATACCAAACTTTATACTACATATAAAGTATTTGGTAATGCCTTGGTGTTTTAGTTGGATGCCATGCTACTTGTCTTTAAAATCTTACAAATGTATTATAGTAAAATGTATACTATAGTACATTTATAAACTTACTATATTTAGTTATAGCTGTTCCAGGAAAAACATGTTGTTATAGTTAATGATTCCAATAAATCGACCACATTTTACTCCCAAAATTCACAAACGTTTTACGAACCAGTTCAACTGAATCAATAAAATGATTCAAAAGAGTGATTCTTTATTCGATTCTTTTATCGAATATCATCAGCAGGAGAAGAGCGAAGGAGCGAGTTTGTGACAACCAGTGTTGGGGAAAGTTACTTTTAAAAGTAATGCATTACAATATTGCATTACTCCATAAAAAAGTAACTAATTACGTTACTTAGTTATGGAAAGTAATGCGTTACGTTACTTTTGTGCTACTTTTTAAATCTGGACAGGGCTTGCTTGTTTGTTTTTAAAATAAAACAAGTTATATTTCTGGCAAATATAAAAGCCTTTCACAGCAAAGCGAAATGAATAAGCCTCAGGCTGAAGGGAAAGTAAATTTACGTCCGTACAGTAGAATGCAGAAGAAGAAATTTCAACACTTCAGCAATAAAAAAAGACACACATGTCTGTCTAGAGTAATTTCTGCTTATTTGTATGGTTGAACTGGATCATTGAAGGTCAGAAGCAAAGACATTGCTTAATAGAATGGGATTAAATACATAAAGCATATTTGTGTTGTTTAACATTTAATTATTGCAGGTTTGCGTCATATTCTGAGTTGCATTATTTTTATTCATTTTGAGGAATACTGAATCTGTGTGGGGTTTTTTTGTGAGTGAGATGAATGAATGCATATTCATATTTATTTTAGAACTGCAGTAACATCTGCTTTCTCTCAACATGGGGACAGGAGAGCTGTCAATCAATAAATAAAAAAAACTTGCGTTACTTATTTGAAAAAGTAACTCAGATATTCTCTTGTAAATTAAAAAGTAATGCGTTACTTTACTAGTTACTTGAAAAAAGTAATCGGATTACGTATCTTTAAGCATTACTTGTAATATATTACCCCCAACACTGGTGACAACACACTCATTTACCTCATATTTACTGTAAGCAAGACTGTAGGGGCGGGTCATGTCCAATATCAAGCTCATGACAGAAAATATCAGCGTGAGATACTGCTGCTTGTGGTTATTCGTGTAATGCTCCCTTCATTATTAACATTTCAATTCATGCATACTGATCAACTGTACTCATTGTTACCGGACGGTGGAGTCGCTGATTGGGCTTCGTCTGCTGCTCCAGGTGGGGCAGGTGCCGTCTCAAATTGGGGTGTGCGATCGTCAAAATGCAGGTTTCTGCTGCCAGGTATATCTGGAGGTGTGGTGACCCAGTGCTGGAGGTCAGAGCTAGATGAATTATTGAATGACCTGCCCGAATAGCCCCCGCTGAATGACGGATCCTCTCTGCCCCTGTAACCCAAGCCCTCAAAGCTGTCCGGACGACGAGAAGTCATGCTGGGAATCACTTGGGAAACTACACTGAAATGACAAGATATCTCAGTCTGACTTCCTACGATTTATGACCTATGTGATGTGATACGATGTCATTGAAAACTTCAACAATCGAAAAATGCGAAAATTAATTTCTGGTTGACCGAGGCTGCTAGCAAGGATAGTGCTTTAGCAAAACAACCCAGCACCCGCATGAGTGACTTTTGTCGGTTGACAGTTTACTTCCGGTTTGAATGAGGACTTATGGGTTATGTAGTTTATTCATTAACATAGATACAGTGCAACTTCCTGAATTCACAGGAAACAGTTTACTTTGGGGCCTATATGTGATCCTGGACCACAAAAGCAGTCTTTAAGTCCCTGGGGTATATTTGTAGCAATAGCCAAAGATACATTGTATGGGTCAAAATTATAGATTTTTCTTTTATGTCAAAAATCATTAGGATATTAAGTAAAGATCATGTTCCATGAAGATATTTTGTAAGTTTCCTACCGTAAATATATCAAAACTTAATTTTTGCCCCTGTAACCCAAGCCCTCAAAGCTGTCCGGACGACGAGAAGTCATGCTGGGAATCACTTGGGAAACTACACTGAAATGACAAGATATCTCAGTCTGACTTCCTACGATTTATGACCTATGTGATGTGATACGATGTCATTGAAAACTTCAACAATCGAAAAATGCGAAAATTAATTTCTGGTTGACCGAGGCTGCTAGCAAGGATAGTGCTTTAGCAAAACAACCCAGCACCCGCATGAGTGACTTTTGTCGGTTGACAGTTTACTTCCGGTTTGAATGAGGACTTATGGGTTATGTAGTTTATTCATTAACATAGATACAGTGCAACTTCCTGAATTCACAGGAAACAGTTTACTTTGGGGCCTATATGTGATCCTGGACCACAAAAGCAGTCTTTAAGTCCCTGGGGTATATTTGTAGCAATAGCCAAAGATACATTGTATGGGTCAAAATTATAGATTTTTCTTTTATGTCAAAAATCATTAGGATATTAAGTAAAGATCATGTTCCATGAAGATATTTTGTAAGTTTCCTACCGTAAATATATCAAAACTTAATTTTTGATTAGTAATATGCATTGCTAAGAACTTCATTTGGACAACTTTGATTTTCTCAATATTTGTATTATTATTATTATTATTTGCACCCTCAGCTTCCAGATATTCAAATAATTGTATCTCAGCCAAATACTGTCCTATCCTAACAAACCATGCATCAATGGAAAGCTTATTTCAGCATTCAGATTATGTATAAATCTCAGTTTGAAAAAATTCACCCTTATGACTGGTTTTGTGGTCCAGGATCACATATTGTGTTCACCATTGTGATGTAAAAGATAAGACAGAAAAAGTGTATTTTTGTATAAAATAACATTCAATATAAAAATATACTACGTCTAGGATAAAGATAGGCATCAATAACAGATAAATACAAATTATAACCAATTTAATAACAAATACTAAGAATTACGAAATCCTACAAGTGCTATCCTGATTTATTTATGGCCTCTGAGTATGATAAAGTAATATAAAGTAATGACCGAATGACTCTTACGAGCCTGATCTTTTTAGTGATTCAAAAAGCACTTATGGTGAATTAATCTGAATCACCTTTAAGTCTAAATTTATGTATTTCTTTGTTTACTGAAATAAATAAACCTCGGACCTAGAGGACATTGTTTTGTAAATTATAGTTAAGAACAAAATACACAATGTATTATAGAAATACCATAATCCATGCAGAAGCAAAGGGAGATGAGGGCGCCCTCTTCTGTTGATGAATGTGTTTACACCGGTTTGAGATGCTGCAGCAGCAGCAGCAGCCGCTCAGGAGCCGCGGGGCCTGCGGTAGGATAATGCTTTTACATATCAAAACACAGTATCTCAATAATGACACGTCAATGTACGGTAGTTCAAATGCTGTAGAAACACGTATGTTGCGTATGAAGGTAGATAAATACGTAGATAAGGAGATCTTTGCCGTCTTAAAAAGTTGTTTACTTGCAGTAGCATCTGCTGGATAGCTTGCAAGCTACACGATGTTGAGTTTTATATTTAAAACAATACATTTCATTGTTGTTTACTGCCACTTTGGTGTAATTATAAAGTGTCCTGTAGTTATAATTGTAAACATCCATGTGGTCAGTTTTGTGTTGGCTGTGACATTGAGGCTGATCTGGGCTGAAGGGTAACGTACATTATTATTAGTAGTAGTAGTAACGTTACGTGCGGCTGGCAGGTTGTTCATCTGATTTTGAGCTTCATAGGATCTTTCATGTCTCCGATTGCAAATCTACCAGCCATCTTTTGGTAGACGTACCATTAACATATTTACATTGAGAAAGACTGGATCATAATATTGAATTCAATAGAAGTCAGTGTAACTTAAGTAAGTACTCGCCTCACAACGTTGGTATCATATGATTACGTTCTACAGCTTTAATATGAGTTAAAAGCACTCATTAATTTATGCCTTTATCCTGTACACATTCAAAGCAAAAGTTTGTGGGATTTACATTGTATTTGTGTACTTGAAGTCAGTTAAGTCCTTTTTACTAAAATATTTTGTTGATAGTCTTCGGCGTACTGCTTCAGTGAAATCAGGTGGATGACATATTTTCAAGATTAAATAGTCACACAAAATATGATATGTTGGGTGTCATCACTGTTGCATGTTTGTAATTTAACAAATCAAGCGTGTCTCAGTTGTCCCTAACTGTATTTCAGTAATATTGCATCCTTGTGACTTCGTATCTGAGTAAACATATATGAACAATGTCTCTGTGTTTCCATTAGATACTGTTGGTTGATGTGAATCGACGAGTCTCCAGATGTAGTTGAAGCAAGCGACAAAACTCTCGTGAAGCCAACAAGGAAGTGACTTAAACTGTAATTCATCGACTGACCGCTAGAGGCTGGCTGCAAAAGGGAGTCAATCCCATAGACTCCCCATGTTAAAATGCCCAACTTTACAGCAGAAAAAAACGTTTACAGCCTGGTTCAAAAAATTATTTTGGTCTATATAGCTAATTTTGCCCTTCATGACAACTGTGAGGGGGGTGAATTTTTTTATAAGTCATCCGTTTAAATTATATTAAGCCTTAAATTTCAGCATAATTAAGGGCGTGGCCACTTGAGTGACAGGTGGATTGCAGCTGCTGTCACCACCGTCGAGCTAGGTGGGTGTGGTTTCAGCAACCAGCTCCCGCCTTTTTGCCCATTTTCGATTATTTGGGAGTGACACGAGGTGACGCGCTACCAAGATGGTGAAGGCCGGCTCCGCCCACTTTGAGCTTCAAAAACCTCTTCAGGAACCTACGGGTGACGTCACGGACACTACGTCCATGTTTTTATACAGTCTATGAGTTGAAGGAGCGTCACGTTGCCCCCACTGGTCCACATACCCCCCTCCCCCCCCCTGCATGGCTTCTCTTGCTGGTGTCTCAGACCGCGTCTCTATATCCCCAGTCCTGCACACCTTCATGCTGGGGTCTCAGGCCTCTCACAGGCTGACCAATGACTGCCTGGATTGTTCTGCCTGTCAGCCTGTCCGCTTTCTCCATCACTGGGATATGGATTGTGTAAGTGTTTATGTTAAATGGATAGTTGGAGCCAGAAGTTTTACATTAAATTTAATATAGCCTGTCTCTACTGTTTTTCTTTTACTACACTGTAAAAAATGACCGTGAATTTAACGGTAAAAGACTGTAAAAATGCTACAGTAAAAACCTGTTAAATAGTTAACGGTAAATTCCCCTACTGTATACGGTGAAAAACTGTATTGGACATTACGTGTATTGGACATAAATTTTACGGTAGTATACCATTTTTGGAAGTGAAAAATACAGTATAATTTACAGTGAATAACCGTAAATTGACATTCCCAGAATTCCCTGTTACATTTCAAATTTGATGTTTTTTTGTTGAAATAACTATGTTTCTTCTTAGTTTTTTTCTTATCAGTTTTGTATATTAAAGTACACCTAACGTTGTTAAATTAATGTTTATTGCATTATTTGAGTTTCATGTGTGTTACAATGATGGTGTTTAGTGTTTGTGTGAATGACACTGTGCACCTTCTATATATGTTATTATTTAAAGGCTGCTTGTGATGGGCTTTGGTTCATCATGTGACTTTCTCATCACCACCTGCATTTGGTGGTTATCAGTATATTACAAAGATACAAAACAGATTTCAGTACTTCAATAGATTGGTATATTATATCAGTTAATGAAATTACGGTATTTAACTGTAAATTTAAGTTAAAACCGTAAAACCTAAAACATTGCTACCGTATTTTTTACGGTAAAATTCCGGCAACCACAGCTGCCGGTTTTTTACCATAAATTTTACGGATTTTTTTTTTACAGTGTATATACAGACAAGTCATGTACTTATTAACAAATAACCATCAAATATTTTGTTCACTAGTTACGCCATGGCAGTTGTGAACCACCATGTCTGTCCTGTTGAGAACTGGTAAGTTATCCCTATAAAGCCTACTGCATTATATTTGATACACACATTTCTAGCCTTTAACTTATCAATATAATTGAAAATTGCTGAGAAATGTGTTGTACACAATCCACTTAATGTCTTCTGTCATCTGATATTTTGTACCCATTTTAGCAAGTAAATAGCTTTTTAGTGTAATTCTAAGTATATTCCCTTTTCAGGTCAGGGTACACGTCTTTTTGCTATAAAATCTGATTATTACATAAAAATACGAGTAACTTTTACATTGTTAGTAGTATTTCAAGATAAACGTTTATTTTACTGAAGCATCTTAGGTTTACTTGATTATCCATACATTCAAACATACAAAAATCATGTTAAAATGTGCATATTAAATATGATACATTAGGTGGTTGAGGATTTGTACACGTCTCAGTCATCACTGTTTTGCATTGCATTATACGTTTTACCCTCACAGTAAAAACAACAGGGCTTTGATCATAAAAAGTAAGTAGTTAAATATAATTTTGCTAAGACATTTATAAGGTGACAACTGATATTTAAATGCATTTTATGTTTTCTTTTTTTAATTGCAAGCTATCAGAATTTACTTTTTGGCCATATAAATATCAGCACCTTCACCAAAAAAAACACCACTATTATTTTATAAGTCATGCTTTACGGAGTTAAATCCCAAATCCAAAAAACCCACATACTGTTTTAGACTGTTCTTTCATGCTTGATTCTTTGTATCATAGGTCATACAATTTGACATGTACAGAGGAAACGGCTAAGAGGGGCTTCCCAAAAACCTGCTGTACTCTTCAAGACATCCCCCTCATCAGGTGAGACTTACTTTAAATTTATCTGGAATACCACAAAATGACCACATTTGTGAGATGCCTCCTTTTAGTAGTACTGTTTTGCACCAGCTTCTTGTGAAAAGGTTGCCCAATATCTGATTTTCTGATCTTTTAACAGTAAATGTGGATGCTATCCACCAGAGAGCTGTCTCTTCAGTTTGATTGGTAATGTTGGGGCTTTTATGGGTGAGAATTACAGTTTAAAATTTAATAAATAACCAAATAAATTTATATTCAAAATAAACTCCCTAAAGAAGTTGATTGCTTAGTCTGTCGTCTAAAGTTGTGTGATTTATGTCAATATTAAAATACTTCTATGTGCGTGTGTTTGTGATGTATTCCTGCAGTGGTTATGGTGTGCATGCTGCGTTATGCTCAAGTGATTGAACACAGCCATCATTGCTGGACCAACACAAGTGCTTTGGTGTCCGGCTGCATTAATGCCCTGGGTTTGGTCATGGTGGGCAACTTTCAGGTGAGCAGGCGAGAATGGACTTGTGCCTTCAGCCATTATCTAAATCTAAATGAACTTCTGTTCCTCTCTCCCTCTCACAAATTTTTTTAGGTCGATCATGCCAAGACGCTTCATTATGTGGGAGCGGGTGTAGCTTTCCCTGCCGGCTTGCTGTTTGTGTGTCTGCAGTGCGTTCTGACGTACCGTATAGCAGAGACAGCGCTGGACTACTGGATGGCTCATGTGCGCGTGGCTCTCTCAGCTGGAGCTCTGGTTTCGCTTATCCTCAGTATCCTTACCATGAGTGTTACTACACTTTATGTTTGACCTGAAGGAAGACATTGGAAATCAGTCATGATATGATGCATGAAAATCAAATTTAGATGGATACATTTGAACATGGCGCGAAAATCCTAAAAACACTTACGCACAGCATTGATTGGCTTATTGCTTTTCAGCAACAGTGGATTATAAAAGATACAATGTCCAGTAAATAAGCTTATTACTAGGGTTTTCACAGTACAAATATTTTAATAGTCTGTACCAATGCCAGTGGAATTTCACGAGTCGCAATACCAGTTTTGATACTACCGTACAGAAAAAACTAATGTGCAATTGAGCACATTGTATTATTTAAAAATAAAAATATTAATGTTAATGTAAACAAATCAAATTAAAATAATGGCGTGTAGCCTTCAATTACAGTGGGGTTTTAAAGTGTATATTTTAGTCTATATAAATGGAATAAAATGAAATAAATAGGAATTATAAGCAACAAGTCAAATTACAGTAAATAAACAGTGCTAGAAGTATTTCAGTGTTAGAAGTAATTTTCAAACAATCCATAAACAATAAAGAAACAAAATAAAACCAATACAAAAAGAAAACATTAAACAGTGTTTGAAGTTTTTTTTAAGTTATTTATTTCAGCAAAACAGTCCACAATAAACAACATAGAAACAAAATAAAAACAATACAACAAAGAAAAAAATAAGTTAAGAGTGCTTGAAGTTTTTTTAAAGTATTTTTTTTACAAAAAAAGAAACAAATAGAACAGGCAATAGAACAATTTAAAACAAGAGAACAAAGAAAAACATTGATTGGCAAGTTTCAAGTATCTAATAGCAGTAGACATTGAGTAAAGTTAGAGAAACGTAAACAAAATACAAAAGTTGCTAAATCTAAAAAAACAAACAAAAAAAATCCCTGCAAAATTATTGGTAACCCACACTCAGAATTTGTGCTCTGCATTTATCCCATTCAAGTGCACCCACACAGCATTGAGTAGTGAACACACACATTCAGTTGTGGGTAATGATGAAGGTGGAAGAAAGCGCTGGTCATTCACTCCCCCACCTACATTTCCTGCCAGTACTGAGACTCAAACCTGCAACCTTCGGGTTACAAGTCCGACTCTAACCACAGCCACAACTGTCCCAATACTACATTAACAGTGCAAATAGATAAATTAATACACTAGATTAATACACCAGATCAATTACAGCAAAAAAGAAAGAACATTTATAGTACATAAGTTAGCAAAGATCATGGTAAATAATGTTGTTAATGATTAAGTTCATTGTGCCTATTCCTTAACATCCCGTTCAAGGTGGTATTTTCTTCATCCATGAAAGTTTTGTATTGCAGCATGCTGCAGCCATCTGTGAATGGGTCTTCACTGTCTTGGTCCTGGTGTACTACGGCACCTTCACCTATGAGTTTGGCACTGTCAACAGTGATACCATGATGGCGGCCTTAATGAAGCGCAGTCAACATCACCATCCAGGGTCAGCGGTCATCATGGGGGGTATCGGGAAGGGTGTGGCAATGGGATGTGGTGCCCGCAGTCTCAAGTCCCCCGGAGGCAGCAGCACTTCCACACACCTCAACTGTACACCAGAAAGCATCGCCATACTTTAGGGGTTAACCGCTACGATATTCTCTCAAACCTCAGCGCATAGACTCAGAACTCTTCATCGGGCTCACGGATTTGTGAAAAACTGGTACAAGCAATACGGAATTACTTGTGAGTTTACAGTACGTTTACAGACTTGCTGATTATAATCTAACAGTAATGACCAGTTAGTCATAACTAAGGTATTTTGTATGATATTTTGGGTTCATGTGTAAGATAACTCACACAGCCCCAATAACCAGCACAGACAAGTCCTTCACATGATTCATGGGGCCTCTGACAGAAATGTTTTAATTTTACTATGTTAGAATGTATCCACGTGGTGCTGCTGACGCAGAACAGCATACATTGTGATACTCTCCAAAATGGCGCCAGGGTGACGCGGAGGAGACGAATTGTGGAAAAAAGTTGTTATTTTTTGTTTTCTTTGCACACAAAAAGTAATCATGTTGCTTCGTAAAATTACGGTTGAACCCCTGATGTCACATGGATTATTTTAACCATGTCCTTACTACGTTTCTGGACCTTGATAGTGGTAGTAACCTTGCTGTCTTTGGGAGGGTCAGAGAGCTCACGGGATGCATCAAAAATACCTTAATTTGTGTTATTGGCTGAGTATTTAATGACAGAATTTAAATTTTTGGGGGAACTAGCCCTTTAAGTTTTAAAGTTACTTGTTTTGAAAAAGGTTGCTAAAAAGTCGCTAAATGGGACTAAAGAGGTTGTCAGGAATGTTAAACGTCATCCCGCCAAACAGGAAAAGTCATCTACTCACTAGTCCGCTTCATTGAGTTTATAATCATTCTCTTGAAAATTATTCTTACTCAAACTTTAAGGGAAAATGTTTTTTTTTTTGTTGTTTTTTCGCAGGGTAATAGATTTTTCTTCTGATTGCAGTAGGCTTTAGAATTCATCAAATTTGTGTTCATTTGTAAAGATTATCATGATGAACGAAACGTTTACCAATTCTAAGCTTTGCTGCTCACTGAGCTTATTTTCTTCAGTAATCCAAAAGCCAATGAAAAAAATCCTATTGGGTTTTTGTCGAGGAAACCAGGGTGATGCTAACTTCCAGGCTGGCCTAGAAAAATATGTCATCACTGCATTTCTCTATTGGTAGTCCGTGCATTGTATCTCCACTCATTTACATATAGTTGTAAAAAACTAATGTGATTTGTTGCAACACTCATGATGCCCTATATCGCCAACTCCCATTGAAAATCAGTGACTTTGGTCGCTTTGCCAGTGTGAATCTATTACAGAACTGCCAGCAATACCAAGACACTCGTCTAGACAAATAAGATACAAATAAGATAATTGGCTAAACCCATCCAACCTTCCGTAACCCGTTTAATCTGTAGAAACTGATTACACAACAGGTCAAGAGCCATCACTGTAGCAATGAGGATGTTAAGTCCGCTGCACCAGCCATTGCTGCCAATAGTTGGGTTACAATGAGGTTGAGGTTTAGTCACTTTACTTTGGTCAAATAGCGATACTTTTTATTCATACCTGAGATGCAGGTGGTCCATGTTTATGTATTCATTCCAGGTGCTCACTTAGTTTGATCTGTGGCACTGTATTGGCATCAGGTGCTGTGGACCTTTTGTCCTATAGCTCTACATACAAAGTGGCTGTATTACATAAGATTTAAGAGCATCTCTGTGCAACCTTTTGAACATTGTGGTGCTTTTGCCAAGTTTTTTCATCACTTTTGTCAAAAACTGCCTGTATCGATCAGTTGCATCCCAGGTACCTTGCGCACAAATTCCTAATATTTTAGTATCACGGGACAAGATTTTTTGTCAGTTATTCTATTGTTTTGTTTTCAGCACAGTCGTTTTTCATATATTTTTCACATTTATAAATATAAGGTGATATTAATCAGACTTTTTCAGGAGATTAATCTTGCTCTTGATCCCTGTTGTAAAAACTATGTGTGTGATTAATTGAAAAAGCAAATAAGCTGTCCACACTTGGGTTTCTTATTTTCCTTTGCTCGTATTGTACCCATGAGCAGTGACAAAGGGCAAAAAATTGAGTTCATATCTTTTGTGTTTACTTGCAAAATTCTTGCATTTCCTCAAGAAACTATAATATGAGAAGGGAAGGCAAATTATATTTCAAAGCTTTTGCAAATAAAAAGTATCTCTCAGGGGAACACAAAAGTTTTGCAAGTGAATGTATTGTGTTCACACACAAAAAATGTGTATTTGCTTGCAAAACATTTGCGTTGTCTCTTTTGTGTTTTCACTCGAGAAACTGGTGATGGTGAAAAAAACCTATATTTTCAGTGCTTTTGCAAGCAAATGCAAAGTTTTGTGAGCGAACACAAAAACATTTTTATATATATATTTATTTTTTTGGTTTAATTCTTCTGAGAGCAAGTGTAAAGTGTTACAGGGGAAATACAGTAATTTTGCAAGTGGATGCAAAAGATTTGTGAGAAAACACAAAGTTTCTCAGGGGATCACAAAACGTGAGCATTACATTCCCACAAAAAAAGTGTGTTTACACAAGAAACTGCATTTCAGTGCTTTTACAAGCAAACTGTTTTTTTTCTTGTGAGAATGCAAAAGTATTTAGACATTTTGCACGCAAAATCACTGAAATTACATTTTTCCTCATATTCTTTCCGTCTCAGGGGGTTGCATAGAAACCCTGCTCAAGTTCTGGACATTAGAAATATATCTGCGCAACTCACAGAAAATGTTTTTTGCAGGCAACCTCGTATATAATGTATATGCATTTGACATGAACGTTTAGACGGTCAAGCAAACAATTGGTAGTCAAACTAAATTAAATTTTTAAATTTGGAGACAGTTTTGTGTAATAATGCAGATATCTTGTTTATTTCTCCAACATGCTTAGTTTCTGTCAAATCCGAGGTCTTATCCATTTATTTGTTAGTGCATTATTTAAAATATTTACTGTTTGTAAATGATATGCATTATGCAGAGCTGCTTGTAAATGAATGCCTTTAGCTGAGCATAATATTGCATAGAGTATGAGAGACTAGGGTCTAGTCAATAATATCGAAATGACAAATGCTTCCTAATCAGCGTCGCACCATTGTTATAGCCTCAGTTCCTACACGTAATTTTGTAATATATAGAATACTCGAAAGAAATTTTCATAATATATCTGAAATGATGTAGTGCATTAAAGGGGAAATCTGAGTATTTTTATTTAGTGGCCCCGAAATGTGCAAGCCTCCATAATAAGCTGTATTTTGATTACACCGTATTTTAGTTTTTAGATATTGCTCATTTGGAAGAATGTTATATTGAGAATTATTATAGAAACCAATGAGAGTTGGTTATGTCTTGTGTCTGTTCGTTTGTCATTTATTCTTTGTAATGTCAGACAATGAAACCATGCAATATTCAACTGTTCTTTTCAAGTACTTGCAAACAAGTATACCTCAATGAAAATCCTACTGTGGTGAGATGTTCAGCGTTTCCTAAAGGAGCTGCTAAGACGGATGTTACTCTAGCTATCTATGTTGTTTCTGTTTTGTGTGAAAGGCCAAAATCAAACATCTGTAGATGTCCTGATGTCTCATGAAGCTCAGTCGAATCAATGATATGCTTCCATTGATTATTCATATACATCCAATAAGACAATCAGTGCAGCAGTTTGAATAAGGCCCTGATCACCTGTTACTTTTTGTTACTTGGAAAATTCATTAAGTGATATCTGTCAAAAGGGAAAGAATTTCTAAAAACAGTTTTGTTCGGTAGACAGACTGTCTGATAAACTTGTGAAATGGAAACTGAAACCCATTTATCGACTTGTTACAGTTCATACTGCAACTTTCTGTTGAATTATGAGCCATTCTGCACGTTTCCTTATCTTTCACAAGGGTTTTGTTTTGTGAAATAAAATTGAGAGACACTGTTCTTTGAGAAGGTTGTTTGCTGCCGGTATCAAACTGTTTGCAGCAGTTATGTCATGTTTAATATAGAATTTAAGTGACAATTAAAACAAAATTAAATTTCACACACCATGAAAGTAGTATTCTGCAATGCCTCCAAGAGTCACTCAGCCACATAGGGTTTTACGTGTCAGGGTAGTGTATGTTTGATGGTATATGATCCTATGGATGTGCACTATGGTCAAGTTTTGTGTAAAATGGAATTTTACTCCAGTTTGTGGGTGCCTCAAAAGAGAGTGCCATACACAGCAATATAAACCAATTATATGAAATATCAAACAAATATTTAAAAAAGGTTGAATTCCAGGTTTAATATTAAGCTCTAAACTATTAAATTGCGGACAATGGTTGTGAAATATAAATGTCTTTCATGTGAGTTGTGTTGCTTTTGCCACGTTACACAGATGCACTTGATAGCAGGGGAAGGAAGGAACATCAACACTAAGAAGCTGTAGCTTTTCAAAAGGCACACTTTTGTACCTTTAGGTACCAAAATTGACCATTTAGATACAAATGTGTACCTTTTTGTGCTTTTGTACTTTTTTTCTGAGAGTGAAGACTGCAATAAATAAATTATTGCTGAAATTAATCAATAAATAAATCGAGGGGTGAGAACCAGAAGGGAGTAAGTGACATTTTGGGCGAAATGAAGAGATATATATATATCAAATGAAAGCTTATGATGAGCTCTTTCTACTGCCAAACGGACACAAGTGAATTCTTAATAATTTTAGAGTTATTCATTAGAAACCAAAAGACTTAACACTGAACATACTAAGCCAGTTGGAGCCAAAAGGGTGTAACTGCACTTATGCCCCTTTGGCACTGAGAAATGTATTGTGGCTAAAGCCTGTGGATAGCACTTGAGTCAAAATGACTGACACCACATGTAAGCCAGGTAGGTCAACCATGAGAAGAAAACTGTTTTTTTCCCCAGAATTCATTGTCAGTGAGGTGTAGCTAGCCAGCGGGTAGTAACCAACAACTTACATTCTTATGGTATGTCCCTAGTGAAAAATAAATATACTAAAATGTACTTGAAATGCATTTATTTCATGCTAAGTATACTACAAATACATTTACATATTTATGTACTTAATAAAAATACCCTGCAATTGTACTTTTAGTATAATAATCTGGTATACTTTAAGTGCTTAATGCACTTTAATTGTGTTGAAGTCCAAATAAAAATATACTGAAGCATATCTGATTGTGCTAAAGTGGAACTATTGCAAGTATTCTTCAGGTACACTTTAAATATCGTGCATTTAATATTATTCAAAGATCTTAAAAGAACCAAAGACTTAAACTACTTCAGTCTGTGTGCATTGAATTTATTTAATACACAAGTTTCACAATTTGAGTTGAATTACTGAAATAAATGAACTTTTCCATGACATTCTAATTTATTGAGATGCACCTGTATTATTTTATTTATTTTTTACTATGGGTGTTATCATATATAGGAACTCAGTTACTGCTTAGCCACAAGAGAGAGAGAATGCAGAGAAGTCCCTTCAGACATAGACAAAGGACATGACTGCGGAAAGGATACAAGAAATGCAGTGAGTAAAACGTTATACAGATGTCCACCTGGGATCACTGCTGTGCAAAAGAAAGACTTACTCACTCTGCACAAATGGCAGTATCCCACAGTCTTCTGGACACCAAGCTTTACAAGTAAGCCAGTCAGAGTAGGCTTCTATTTCATGTACAATTCACAATTCCATCTGAAACTTTCTTTATGACACATTCATACTAGTTCAAATCTATTAACATTTTATTTACTTTATTTATTGTCTATTTACTGACATATCACTCGATACTTACTGATATAAAAATTATAATTAAACTTTATTTGGAGTACTACTTAAGCACAATGCACATTTCTCAATATTAAGCCTAAAATGTGCTTTAATGTCACTATTGATGAGGACTGTATGATCTTCGAATAATATCGGTCTTTAAATGCATGATATTTATATTGTACCTAAAGTATACTTGTAATAGTTTCACTTTTAGCACAATCAAATATCCTTCAGTTTATCTTTAGTTAGACTTCAGTTCTACTTTCTTACAATTAAAGTGCATTAAGTACAAAATTAGTTGTTCCAATTGAGCAGACTTTAAGTATACCAGTTTAGTGATATGTAAATAATATGTAACTGTATTTGTAGTATAGCATGAAATAAATGTATTTCAAAGACATTTTTGTATATTTATTTTTCACTAGGGAAGGCATCTGTAAAGGCTTTCAAACAACCATGTGACCAAATTGTTAAGTGCCTGAGATTACTATTTCAGTCAAATTAATCACATTCAATTAACTAATTTGATGTAAGGGCTTTTTATGTGATATTTTATTTGATTACAATGGATTATTATTTCTTTTAAACTCATTAAAGTAATGTTTTGTTCATATTGTCAGCAGATGCACCCAAGTAACTCTACACACAAACATAAAATAATTAGCCACATACACACCAAACTACACACAGATGTGAAAAATGTAAAACACTACTCTGGTGTGTCTTTTGCTTTTTCAGTGTGCAGTGAAGAACAGGAGTTTGTCATGGCACTCGCACATACTGTACATGCATATGCACATGGCCGAACTTACCATTGGGCTTGAATGGGCTGCAGCCCAGGGGCCCCGCTCACGGTCACATCCAAAGCGCCGAGCACATGAAGCCGCATCGCAAACACCTCAAGAAAAGTTATTGTTTTCATTGTTTCTGACTCAAGTAACCTTGCATTTGAATAAATAATGTTACATAAAGACAATTAAACGGTCAGTAATAAATGAACAAGTTACTAGCAATGCAATAGCACAAGGATACAAATTAAACAAACTGTGCTTTAACTTTTTCAGGTAGGCTAGCCTAAAACTAACAGTAGCTGCTACCATTCAGGAACAAAATACTATGATGTATAAAGTCATAAATATAGATTATATTTATATATTATTCCATATTAAATATGAAAAAGTTATTTAGTCAAGAGCAGATTTGAGCACAGTGATTTTTTTTTGTTCTTTAACACAGACTGGCAGACAGCAGGTATACTAAAAGCTGCTGTCACTTTCATACCAAATGTTAATGTTAACAATGTTAATTAATTATTGGTTATTGTTAATGTTAACAACAAAAGACAAAACTGACTGAATAATTTTTGTAACTTTAATTTTAAGAATTAATCTGTT
>NW_015505466.1:256655-277753 GCF_001515645.1 Sinocyclocheilus grahami | reverse complement strand
CCAGTTGATCTTTGCTGAAGTTGGTTGATGAAAAAGAACCAGTTTGAGTCAGAGAATCTTGTTGAATAGAAAAGTCAATGCCAAAGCCTGGCACGTACTTAGGGGGTTGCAGAAGCGTTCTAGCTCATGTCTTCATCTTAGAATCTAACCGAACCACCGACTCTGGGCGGGTCACATGGGGTGATGCCTTTAAGGTCTGAGAAGATTCACGCCTCTCAAGATGGGCTTGTCCAATGAGAAAGGCAGAAATTCCAAGCGGGAGGTTGCAATTGCTGGAGGGTTTTACGACCCTTTGTGTGAGGGCATGGTAATTTGCATATGTAATTCGCTTGGGGTGTTGATGCACAAACTAATAAAGATTCTTAGAACACTAATATGTTGCATAGGTATAAACATACAATATACACTCTCAATTAGATCATCTGAATACGAATTAATAGAGACCAAACACGTTATATGTAAGGTTACATGAATGAGTGGTTCTATCATAAGTATGCATAAACTAGTCTACAATACAACAGATAATATATAAGACAGCAATAATATACACAATGACCAGAAGGATATGTGTGCTCATTCAAAGAAAGGTTTTCCTATTAATTAATTAGAGAAGAGTAAATTTTTACTGTGCACTGTGGATTTCCCATGGAAATTGTAGTGAGAGGGGTGACTCTCAACATGCCATTAGGTCGTAAAATCTCTCTGGTCTAGCAAAGGCGTCAGGGTTGCCATGGTAACCAGGGTCTTGGGCCTCGTTCCCAGACATCTTGGCACCCAGTATGTTTATTGGGTGAGGGGTCTGTGAATGTTTGTTAATCTAATGAATAATTGATTTGTTAAATCAAATGAAAAATGGTGTGTCTGATTGGTCCAGACGCTACATAATTTACAGTTGATTCCATTTCTGCCGCATTTCTGTACCGGAATGTTTTCCACCAAAGCTGTTTCTAAAACGAAATTCAGGTCCTGAGTTTAATTTATAATACTGGCTAAGCAAATTACAATATACTTAACATTCTGGCATTCAGTTATGTGATTATGTAACTTATGTTCTCTGCATGAAGTAACGTATCGCAGCCTGTGCTTATTAGAAAGCAAACAAATAGTACTAATAATCAGGAGTTAGCCTATCACACAAACTAGAGTGCTGTTTTTCCGAATATCTGCACGATCGCAAATGTGCAATAAACATCAAGTTATTGAGTAACTTTCAGACACAAAATTCTGTTTTGCCCCATCAATGCGTCTCCGAGCAACACAGTGTTTTGTTTCTCAGCATTACACGGACCAGTAAATGGTTCAATCAGGCTATTAGTACAGTCGTTTGCTAAGTTAAATTAATTAGCATTTTAAACAAATCGGTTGATTCAAGGATTCAACTCGCTCTTTAAGACAGTCACTTGCTGCCACCTACTGGCGGTTGTAGTTTCATATTTTAAAAAGTAACTCATTATTTCATTTTTGCAATCATTTAATATTTCTAGTTTAAAATGTTATATTTAAACTTAAAATAACTTATGCAAAATCCATCTATGGATTTTGTTTATAGTGATTTCATTTGATTGTTAATAGCCAACATGTTTTTTTATTCAGACTGAATTTATTAAATTTAAGAATCTGACATAAAAGGACACAGATATGACAATACATTTTCATAATAATACGTCTCTGTTTTTTTCTGCTCAGTGTAATTTCAGGGCTTTGATCTCTCAACTGAGAGATCACATCCTATTTATTGCATTATAGTGATTATTTAATATTACATCTAAACTTTGACTAGGCTAGACATGTTGCCTATTAATTGTATACAGTATATGAACCTGAAAGCATATTTTAATTTTTGTGTATTTTATGTTACTCCATAATAATGTTCTAGTTGAGGGCATTTGTAGTATAGGTATGGTGCCCAAACATAACCTCAAGACCAGGGGCCCCCGGCCCCGTACATCCTGCCCTGTATATGCACATATACACTGTATATACAGCGTGTATGACTGATGAATTTTACACTGAACTGAACTGAATCAATACTGAACTGACTTGAGCTGTAAAATTACACTATTGACTTGTTAGAGCTGCTTTACAGCATAATGTGAATTTGATACTACTGTGAAGCTGTTGTGAAACAATCTATATTGAATAAAGTACTTTAGAAATAAAGTTGATTTTCTGATTTGGCTTGTATGCATGTTTAGTATAGATAGATAGATAGATATACTGAATATGCATACAACACAGATGCATATTCAGTGTGTGTGTGTGTGTGTGTGTGTGTGTGTGTGTGTATATATACACACACAATTTTCACAGTGTCCTATTCACGTGATGCTGCATGTCTTGGGGGAAACCAGAGCATGCAAACTCCACAAACTACCCACTTTCATGTCAGTTAGGAAAAAAATCTAGCTTTTGTTGTCATCTTTAAAAAAAATTAAGTGTGGATATAAAAAGAAAGTGTAATTTGTAGAGTGAAAAAGGGACAGCTAGGTTGTATTCTGTTACAATGACAATAACAGTCATTATAACAGATATAGCTTTAGGCACAGTCAATATAGTGCATGTTTAATATTGCAGAAAAAACAATAGAAAAGCACTGCTTTGAATACAAAAAGGTTTTCTGGATGAGCAGTCCTTAGTATTCTCCTCCTCTGTTTTGCTTACTGAGAAAGGTGATTAAAATAGAGCTGAATGTTTGCATTGAGTGTTTTCCTCAACACAAATTGAATTTCAAGGCAGGACAATTCTGGACAATGTAGATTTCATATTGCATGGTTTTGTATTAATATTTTGACCACTAATATCAAAGTTTATTTACATAACATTCCAGAACATGAGGTTACCTTTCAGTGATATATAGGCTAGTGTAATGAAAGTAAAGTAAACTCTAAGAAAAATGAATTTTCCGTACTGCTCTTTCCCATATGTTGAAATGTGTTGTGTGTTAGGGGTGAAGGAAATGTCAGTAAACTTGAGGGAAAATGCCTTTTCTGATAGTATCCGTTTTCTACGATTTTTTTTTCTTACAGTGTCCTAAAGAAATTCAGATGAATGATGAGAATAATATTCACATTCCTTCCTTAGGAAGTCAAGTAAAGTCTCCTTTATTTGTGTACATATTGTGTCAAAGCAGCTTTACAGTGATAAACAGGAAAAATAGCAGAATCAATTATGGAAACTCAACTATGGAGACATTCTGCAGTAAAGCAGCTCAAAAATACAACAGTGTCATTGTTCATATCAAGTCAGTTTAGTCTTGGCTCAGTGTGGTAACAGTGTGAATTAAATCAAATTTTGAAACAAGTACAGTTCAACTATAAGGAGTTCTTTTACTCAGCTTTAGCCAGTTCAATGTTGATTGAGTTCAGTCTGATGTTGAAAGATGTGATTCAGCTGTAGAGCAGCGCCACAGAAGACAATAGTTCAGTTTGATTCAATTCAAGTAAAGAAAGCGTCTTATGAAGCAACTAGACTCAGCTGCCTGAATCCCTTTGACCATCAATTTGTTTAGCTGTTTGAATGTGAACTGATTTGACAACTCAAAAAAAACCTCAAGAAAACATGAAGCACTAAAGCTGATTCAATGATAACAGCAGATTATAATAGATTTCTGCATTTATTTTTGAGGAATTTACAAAGAATTTTTGAACAAAACATAATGACAGCTTGAGCTGGCTTGTTTCCAACATACAAAATCTGGTTGTGAAAAAGAAAGTGCTTTTTTATATAAAATCTTTAGCCTCAAACAAAAAGCATGTGTTTAAGATGACTACTAACCACAGCAAAAACAAAAATGGCATTTGTGCTCCTTTTGTCACTTCGTAGAACAAAAAGGATATCGTGCACTTGACCTCAGAAAATGCCCTTGCTTTTAATCACATCTCCTTGTGTTTACATACCAAACTATCAGCACAGTTTTCATGGGGAATGTGTTTTTCTTGATAGCCATTCCTGCCAAGTCATGTTTATATGACAAAGTGAAACTAATGAGCTTTAGTGAACACAACAGCAGATTGGTACAGTAACATTGAGTTAAACATGCATTCCTAAAGGGAAAGTTCACATAAAAAATGAAAATTCTGTCAGACTCACTCTCAAAGCCATTCCAAACCTGACTTTCTTTGTTCTGTGGATCACAAAAGAAGAATTGTCAGTAGGGTCCAATGTTGTTTTGGACCCCATTGGACTTTCACTGAATGGACAAAGATATTTATCATATAACATAAAAAAATAATACAGGTTTGGAACAACATGAGGGTAAGTAAACAATACAAATTTTCATTTTTGGCAGAACTACACCTTTAATTATGCTGGAAAATGTCATATTCAGATGACACTTTATAACATAAAACATAATCAATATCAGAAACTGTCTAAAATGAAAAGACTTTTTTTTAAATAAAGAAAATAACAGTGCTGGTCAAACTGATTTATCCTTCTAGTCTGCTGCAGCTATTGCTATGGCATTTCTGTGACATTATGCACGTGCACACTGTGTTTTGTGTTGTGCGCTGAGTGACTGTGCCCATCTGTAGTGGCAAGCATGGCAACCACAACAGCAAATATAAGAGCAGCTGAAATCAATACAGTGGCTATGAGTCCTTTATTAGCCCGCAGGTACTCCATCTTCTGGTTCACAGCAGATTCCTTACATTTTTTCCTCTGAAATTTAAATTAAAATAGAACATATTAAGATTACGAATCAGCTCTTTTAACACAAAGTTGAAAAGCGTATCAGTTTCTCCTTCCACTGTAAGGCTTTGTTGATAATTGCAATTCATAGAATACTGTGAGTAATAATGTTTACATGTTCAATTTATAGCAAATAATATGACTGTCACACTAATGAACACAAACAAACATAAGTTGTTGAGCATTGAGCATGCTTGAGCATTTGGCACAAATCTTGAGTTCTCGGAGTAAACTTAAACAAAAAGACATCCATATGAAATAATTACTATTAAATGTGACCCTGGACCACAAAAGCAGTCTTAAGTCGCTGGGGTATATTTGTAGCAATAGCCAAAAATACATTGTATGGGTCAAAGTGATTGATTTTTCTTTTATGCCAAAAATCATTAGGATATTAAGTAAAGATCATGTTCCATGAAGATATTTTGTAAATTTCCTACCGTAAATCTATCAAAACTTAATTTTTGATTAGTAATATGCATTGCTAAGAACTTAATTTGGACAACTTTAAAGGCGATTTTCTCAATATTTAACTTTTTTTGCACCCTCAGATTCCAGATTTGCAGTTGTATCTCGGCCAAATATTGTCCTATCCTAACAAACCATACATCAATGGAAAGCTTATTTGTTCAGCTTTCAGATGATGCACAAATCTCAATTTCGAAAAATTGACCCTTATGGCTGGTTTTGTGGTCCAGGGTCACAAAAGATATTAACTCTAGAAATGACAAGAATCATGTTATACATTAAGGAGATACTGTACTTACGGTGCACTGAGGCTTTTCAGGTTTTTGATTGACATCTTTGGGTTGTTCTGCTTTATTTTCATTTTCCAGCATTGCAACTTTCACCTCCTCTGTCTCACTCTTAGCATTCTGAATATTATCCTAAAACAGAGTTTTAAATCGACAGTTTATGGTGACATGTTTCCTTAGTGTATACAACATGCTGCATACAAGTACTTTGTCTCTCTGATGGTTTTAATACATAAAAACCTATTAGAAACATAACGTTATTTATATATGACAGAATAAACTTACATAATACAAAATAACTAATTACATGATTAATAGAGGAGTACAGTAATAGATTTGGATTAGCAAAATAGCCACTATATTAACTATATTAACATCATATTAACTATAAACGTGATCCGCTAACATCTGACAACCATAAAGCAATGCAACAATTTTCAATAATTAAAATGAACTAACTTTTTGTGTAGTGTGCTTGTGCAGTCATTGTTTAAAATAAATGACATCTGGTTTATTATTTTGTATCAAATGCAATGACATTCATATATTTTAAGTAAGGCTCAAATGTCATTTCAGGGCCACTGCATATCTATAAATGGTATTTATATTTTGCTGTCTTAAGGTGCAAATGGTCAAATAATGCATTCAGTAATCTATACTGTCAGCTGATAATTGTATGCCTTTATTGGACTGATAAGCAAGTGTTTGGCCATAATGTGTTGCATAACATCACATAATGGCATTTCAAAATATTGCTCAGCTTACTAGAATGTTAGAGAAATAAGCTATTCCTTAAACTGTATAGAAATGTCACTGAATGCTGTCATTTTTTATTGTTTGCATGCATAAACTCACCATACTGCAGCAGTATCGCGTTGGAGCCTGTATTTGTGCTTGATTCTGGCGATGCAGAAAGAGTGAATGAAAACAGGTGAAGTGAGAGCAAAGTCCGTATATGGCACGTCAAGATGGTATGCAGCTCCTCCTTCTCACTCCACTTTAGCAGCGCTTCCTCCTTTATTTGCTTTAGTGTTTCCACTTCCACTAATCACTAGGTAATTCATTGAAACAGACCATAAATAACATGCTCATTCTCAGGAAACCGTGACAGACTATTTATCTATTTATCATTTCATTTGAAAGGGTTCTTGGTAGATTTTTTTTTAGAAATCATATGTTCTCACCTCAGGCCCCAACACACTGTGGTTACAGGTACAAGTAGTTATAGCTACATCAGTCAATTTCAACAATGACAAGTTTGGACATCCTATACCTACAACAGCAGGTGGTATGGCTTAGCTGTGGGGGAGCCTGGGGCAAGTTGTCACAGTGAATACTTTCCCTTGTGACAAGCAGGGCCGTAGCTGGGGTTTGCGGGGCCCCAGTGCAGGTTGTACCAGTGGGCCCTGTTTGAAATTGTTTAATTTGTATGTTCATTCTATTTATTTATTTGTGCTATTTACACAATGTTAACGTTTTTTCAAGTTTGTAGGTGTCCACCGAATAATCAAATGTAAAATAGCACTGCATAGTCTTCACTGTAAAAATTAAATATACAGTCAAACCAAAATGTATTCAGACACCTTCAACATTTATCATATTATCACAGTTTATTTACTATAGTTTATAGAAAATGGTAATAAAATATGACAAGAATTCAGAGTTAAAATGTGTCAGAACAAATTAATCTGCATAATGTCAGATAACTTTGATAGAAAGGTATGTAATGGATTACAATCAACTGTTATTATGACAATTTTTACACAACTATCAATACTTTGTTGACCAATTACCAAGCAATGCTTAATTTTGTTCAGTTTGTGGTGTAAAAAGGTGGCATTAGCAATTAAAGAAAAAACACTTAAGCTGGTCAGGTCAAAGTGTTTGAATAATTTTTGGTCCCAATTTTTTTTTATCAATTTTCTGGTAGTCCACTGTATGAAGAATTTTTTGGTATAATATGTCACAGTTTACTTTATTTAGCTATACTCGCTTACATAAATGAACTATAGTATCCTGCACCCACTAGTAAAAAAAATATCAAAAATTATATCTGGTGTCTGAATAATTTTTGGTCCCAATTTTTTTTTATCAATTTTCTGGTAGTCCACTGTATGAAGAATTTTTTGGTATAATATGTCACAGTTTACTTTATTTAGCTATACTCGCTTACATAAATGAACTATAGTATCCTGCACCCACTAGTAAAAAAAATATCAAAAATTATATCTGGTGTCTGAATAATTTTTGGTTTGACTGTGGATTAATTCTTGTTAAAACTACAAAGTAATTCAGTCAAGAGCAGAGAGTGATTTTCTTTCTTTCATTTTCTTGGATTAACATTAAAGGGGTCCTATGATGCTTTTTCACAAGCAATGCTTAATTTTGTTCAGTTTGTGGTGTAAAAAGGTGGCATTAGCAATTAAAGAAAAAACACTTAAGCTGGTCAGGTCAAAGTGTTTGAATAATTTTTGGTCCCAATTTTTTTTTATCAATTTTCTGGTAGTCCACTGTATGAAGAATTTTTTGGTATAATATGTCACAGTTTACTTTATTTAGCTATACTCGCTTACATAAATGAACTATAGTATCCTGCACCCACTAGTAAAAAAAATATCAAAAATTATATCTGGTGTCTGAATAATTTTTGGTTTGACTGTGGATTAATTCTTGTTAAAACTACAAAGTAATTCAGTCAAGAGCAGATAGTGATTTTCTTTTTCATTTTCTTGGATTAACATTAAAGGGGTCCTATGATGCTTTTTCACTTTTTCAACTTTAGTTATTCTGTAATGTTGCTGTTTGAGCATAAAAAATATCTGCAAAGTTACAAAGCTCAAAGTCCACTTCAAAAGGAGATATTTTATTGAACAGAAATAACTTTTAAAAAACTACAATGAACGACTCGTTTGGACTACAACGCATATTTTCCGGGATTTGTGATATCACAAATATCGACGAATGGGACGAGACCTGGTTGAGCTGCACTAGAGAAGGCAACGAGTGTTATCACTATGTCGGAGACACGCTAGCTTTCCCAAGGCAGACAAACTTAGAGTGGTTACAATCATCCGGGTTTAAATCGCGCTCAAATGGATTTGATTTTGACGCAATATTTACACTGAAGCTTGCAGGCGGCTGTGGTAAGGGGCATGACATTTCCCCGACCAGGCTCCGAGTGCTGCCAATCACAACACGCACTGACCCAGCTAACCAATCACAGCACATTTTGTATTTCAGAAGGCAGGCCTTCATTTGATTCAGGGACTATTCGAGCCGTTCATGCCAGACTGGGGAGAGAGGTGTTGTAATAATGTAAAATATGTGAAAAATAATGTGTTTTTCGAACAACCTAGTATGAGAGCCTGTTCTAGTACACCCCCAAAATAAAATCAAGACTTTGTAAAAGAGCATAATAGGACTCCTTTAAGGACACCACAGCAGCTAGTAGGTAAATTAGTCACTTATATGATGGGGGTTGGTGTTAAAGAATCGTGCTATAATAACCCCTACAAATACAACTCATTATAGTATAAACACTTTAACAGACATGTAGACCTCTGTTTTGGAGGGATGATTATTTTTAAATCATACCCTATTTATTGCATCAAAAATGTGTTAATACTTTACTATATTTAAGGGTGGATAATTGTATCAGTTTATTGCAACAATACATAACAACAATAACTTTGTCTAGTGCTCTTATGAAAGTTTATAGCATTATTTGTGAAAATGTATCTATACTGAATGACATAGGCTATATAGACTTCTTCATGGCTAGTTTTTGCTTATTTCATTTCATTCTGTAACATACTTGTTCTACAGATCTGTGTGTACTAGTGTTAAATGCTACTGTTTTGGACAGCATTGATAACGTTTATGACATATAATATGATCATTTTTGCGTTTCCCTTGCCGAATGTCGTATCCTGTCAGCAAAAACCTGTCCATGGGCTTTTTTGATTGCTTTCAGTTTAAGTGCCGGCGACCGCAGTGTTGCCAGATATTGATACTAAAACAAACAAAAAATAAAAATAAACCGACGTTATTTCCAATCTTTTGCAAATAAGATAAGATAAAGATATCGCTGACTCTAAACGGCAACTTCCTACTTTATTAACTTTCTAAAGTGTTAAATTAAGTGGAAAAGACTAGTCCAAAAACGCTTATAATAGCTGGATCTGGCAACACGGAGGCTGCGCCCTCACTCACAACTCGTTCACTCCGCCAGCGTCTGGCAGCGATCATTTTCATACCAGGGACGCTAAACATTCTTGCAAACTGTCTAAAATGAATTATACATGTCATGCAGGCATTCATATGAGTAGTTTAACAGCAAATTAGTCATTCAAAGAACACATTTGATTTTTGAACATGAAAAATGTACCGAGGTCCGGATACCTCCTAAATAGCTGCAATCAATAAAACCCTGTATGTTCACCAAAATATCGTGATAATGTTATGTTTGAATTTGTCAGTACGTCCTAAACTGTATCAAAACAGTATTCTCTTAGTTTTTAAAAGTTATTATTATTATTTAGTAAACCTGTCAACTATGTCAAAACTTAAGCGTCTTCATTGAAAAACTTGTTTAAAGATTAATATTCAAGAAACAAACCATTCTGTAAGAAAATGTATGTTAATGGTATTTCAGCTGTTGAGCTGCTCTAGAAAACATCTGCTCGAAGGACATTATTAGCACTGTCTACACTTTTATTGGACCAACAACTTAATTTTCACCCACTGTGTGTGTCTTCAAAACAAAAAAGATGATTCACATTAAAATCTCTCTTGGTTGTGTGTTCACAAGAACTATTGTACTTTTCCTTGAATGTAGCGGTTATTTCCAAAGCAGATTGTTGTTGGATCCGAGTCTTGCACTTACACGTCTGTAACGAGTAGATTTCCTCACCGCGTGGTAGTAAAACTAGTCAAACCATTGGGAAGGACGTCCTGCGAATCGATTCTTTTGAACACATTTCGAACGTGAACCAGTTTAAATCACGTCATTGCGTAATCGCCCCATCACGTGGTTCCAGAAATTTCAGCGTGGCTAATTTGTCAGTACGTCCTAAACTGTATCAAAACAGTATTCTCTTAGTTTTTAAAAGTTATTATTATTATTTAGTAAACCTGTCAACTATGTCAAAACTTAAGCGTCTTCATTGAAAAACTTGTTTAAAGATTAATATTCAAGAAACAAACCATTCTGTAAGAAAATGTATGTTAATGGTATTTCAGCTGTTGAGCTGCTCTAGAAAACATCTGCTCGAAGGACATTATTAGCACTGTCTACACTTTTATTGGACCAACAACTTAATTTTCACCCACTGTGTGTGTCTTCAAAACAAAAAAGATGATTCACATTAAAATCTCTCTTGGTTGTGTGTTCACAAGAACTATTGTACTTTTCCTTGAATGTAGCGGTTATTTCCAAAGCAGATTGTTGTTGGATCCGAGTCTTGCACTTACACGTCTGTAACGAGTAGATTTCCTCACCGCGTGGTAGTAAAACTAGTCAAACCATTGGGAAGGACGTCCTGCGAATCGATTCTTTTGAACACATTTCGAACGTGAACCAGTTTAAACCACGTCATTGCGTAATCGCCCCATCACGTGGTTCCAGAAATTTCAGCGTGGCTTTTTTTATGATATATTTTGCATTAACATTAAACAACCAATTCTGTTTCATACATTGATTAAATTCTCATACAGTCAAGTCAAAAACATAATTACAGTTGTCTACGTTTTATTTGTAACATTTTTATATTGATTATATTGATCCCATCTTCGTCAGTTCGATTCCTGAATGAATCGTTTGGATAACGCCTCCAGACAGGTTTTGTGAACCGATTCAGTCAGTTCCTATTCACTAACGGATTGTCAACGAAGCCTCGTTTTCCCCACCTACTTAAAACTGTTTTTGTAAAATAGTGTAGATGTATGTACACAGGTGGCCTAACGACACTTCTTGGTAAAAACATGCGTCTTGTGGCTTGTTTCATTAAACAACAGTAGGCTAATTTCAATATTAAAATGACGGCCGCTAGTTGGCGCAGGTGTCGCGCACACTGGCAGTAACAGATTCTCTGAGTCCAATCCACACTTGCAGATTGACCTCTTTTGAAAGTGTTTTTGTCCTAAAAGCACATGCACAATGTCAACAAACGGCAAGACCTCGAGAATATTACAGTTCATAGCCCCAGATGAGCGCCGTCAGTTTGGAATCGAGGTAACGTTAACTGCAATGCAGGGAAAGAGCTGGCTAATTTCTAATGATGCATGATCAGTTTACAACAGAACGAGCCAGCAAGCAATTTACTTCTCTTTATATGTGTTTATAGGAGATTTATATTAACGTTAGTTCTCTACAACGCCACTACAAGACAAAATGCGTAGTCTAGAATTGATAACAAGGTTAAGAGCTTGTTAACCTCCACGTTATGTATTTGGAGGTGGCCACAGGCTTGGATTTGACCTGACATTGACGTGATCAGTGCATTAAAAAAATGTAGGTTGGTACCATGTGAGCTACCATGTTACTAAAATATGCATTTCAGTATTTTCAGTAGTGCCTCTTCATCCTGCTGGTAACCCCTTACAACAAAAGAATACTGCTGTTATGCCATGATATAGCCTAATGCTGATATAAGATGGTAATTCCATTATGTTTTAATATAACAGTACTGAACAATTGCCATATTCACGTGGCATGAGTTTATGTGGTACTCCAAGATTCTTCTAAAAAAGCAAAAGATTTACCAAGTTAACATAGCCCAGAAATATGGTAGTATGTCAAGAAATGTAGTCACATTTTTTTTTTTGGTAGTGGGAGTTAATGCCATATTATATATTACAGTGTTACATGGTTGGTTAAAGTTTTTTGCTGGGCTCAAAAAATTTAGCTTTAACATGAATTAAGAAATTTAAATTTCTTTCTTTCTTTTTCTTTTTGTCTTAGACTCCATTCCAGCGTCTGGCTTGGCAAATGCAAGACATATTAGGGGATGGAGGAATTCTCAAAGAGGTCGTCCATGCAGGAGAAGGTCCACCCGTACCCAAGCATGCCTCTGTATCGAGTAAATTACTGAAATGAACATGGTGGTTTTATTAAGTTCTAGCTTCTTGCTTATGATAGTCAAATAATGCAGAAATAAATAAATGATTCTTAGAATACACACCACACTACCATTCAAAAGTTTGTGGTCGAGATTTGTTTAAGGTCTCATATGCTAACCAAGGCTGCATTTATTTGATAAAAAAATACAGAAAAATAATATTGTGAAATGTATTTTTTTTATTTTACAATTTTAAATATGTTTTCTATTTTAATATATTTTCAATTTAAATGTATTATTGTGATGATAAAACTAATAATTCTAAAATGCTGATTTGGTGCTTAAGAAACATTTCTTATTATCAATGCTGAAAACAGTTGTGCTAAATATTTTTATTTTGTAAACTGATATTTTTTAAGATTCAAAAGAATGATTTTAAATATAAATCGTTTGTAACATTATGCATTTCTTAACTATCACTTTTAAATTTACATTTAATGCATCCTTGTTTAATAAAAGTAAATATAATATATAATATAAAAAAAAAACAAATACTTTTGATTGATAGTGTATGTATTTTTATGTTATAGATTCTCTTTAGCTTCTCATTAGCTGCCAACATGAACTCATTTCATCCACAGTTCATTTCTCTGGTTTCATTGAGTACTCTGACGCACCATTTGAGACAACCAGCCATCTTAAATTTCCACGAATGATGAAGCTTGGTAGAGGTAGGATGGAAACTGAATTCTTCCATTAGAATGATAATCAAGTCTCTCCTGTATAATCTCTTCTTTTTCCTCCGCCGAGACACTCTAACCTCTTTCCCCATAGATGTTACTTTGTATGGCCTAGAGCTCGGTCTTCTTACAATGAAGAAAGGCGAGTTTTCCCGTTTTCTTTTCAAGCCCAAATATGCCTACGGGGACCTTGGATGCCCCCCGCACATACCTCCATTAGCCACAGTCCTCTATGAGGTGCAAGTCCTCGATTTCCTGGACTCGGCACAAGTGGATGAATTCATGGATTTGAGTATGGTAAGATTTTTATGATAATGATTTTTTGGTTGTTGTGTCAGAGATTGTAATCTCAACATTGTTCCTCAGGAAGAGCAGAACAATGTTCCTCTGTCCACATTTCTGAATGTACTGGACACACAGCGGAGCTTTGGCAACCTCTGCTTCAATAAGAAGCGCTATGAAGATGCTCGAGAGCGATACAAACAGGTTCTGTGCTTATAACTGTTTTGTTAGTTTCTAAGAAATGAGAGTGAAAGTAAATGTATAAAGAACATTTTTTGTTTATTCTAATACCTAATAATAGACTGTGTTGTAGCAGTCGTGTCACACTACTGTTGATCCATGGTACAGGCCATGACACTTTTGCAGAATCGTGAGCCGGTGGATGAAGAAGAGAAGAAGTGTCTTGAGGAAATGAAATTGCCTTTCCTGCTCAACCTCTCACTCACGTACCTCAAACTGGAGAAACCCCAGAAGGCCCTTTGCTACGGTCAGAAAGTGCTGGACATCAGCCCTCAGAACACTAAAGCGCTCTTCCGCTGCGGCCAGGTTAGGTGACATTTAGTCATTTTTATGTCCTTGGTCGATAACCTTATTGTAATCTTTCAGTAAAAAACATATTGCTCTATAAAATCTAGGGGCTGTCAGTTGAGTTAAAATTTTAATAAAATCAAGATAGGCTGATTAATTAATTGAATTAATCACATTTATGAGTATTTGCTAAGAAATCACCGAAATCTAGTGCGTTTTCAGAAGATCATTTGCTTTTTTTTTATCGAAAGGACTTAAAACTGTACAGTTATATTCTGGGATTCTCCCACTCACACTGGTCATCCATCAAAGAATGAATGAATGATGCCTTTATATAGCACTTTATTGTTTTACACCCAAAGTGCTTTACAATCGTGTGTGTGTGTGGGGGCGGGGGGTGGTCTCCTCAACCACCACCAGTGTGCAGCATCCACAGGACAACGGCGCCAGTGTGCTCACCACACACCAGCTACAGGTTGAGAGGAGAGAGATGGAGCCAGTCAAGTGGTTGGGGATTATTAGGAGGCCAAGATTGACAAGGGCCAGTGGCGGCAATTTGGCCAGGACACCGGGGTTACACCCCTACTCTTTGCGAGAAGTGCTATGGGATTTTTTAATGACCACAGAGAGTCAGGACCTTAGTTTAACTTCTCATCCGAAAGACGGTGGTTTTTGACAGTATAGTGTCCCCATCACTACACTGGGGTGTTAGGACCCACACAGACCACAGGGTGAGCACCCCCTGCTGGCCTCACTAACACCTCTTCCATCAGCAACCTAGTTTTCCCAGGAGGTCTCCCATCCAGGTACTGAACAGGCTCAACCCTGCTTAGCTTCAGTGGGCGAGTAGTCTTGGGCTACAGGGTGATATGGCTGTGGCTACCTGGAACCTGGCACATTTTCTCCCATAGTTTGGTTAGTTTTGCCATATATGAACATAGCAAAAGCTCAAAGTAGCACCAAAATAATCGGTTTGAGATCCAGTCCAATTGAAAATGAACTCTGGAACAGTGATAAGAAAGCAATCTGACCCAACAGACTCAAGACGGATTGACAAGTCTGTTGGGTCAGATTGTTTTCTTATCACTATTCCAGAGTTAATTTTCAATTGGACTGGATCTCAAACCGATTATTTTGGTGCTACTCTGAGCGCGATTGCTATGTTCAAATATGGCGAAACTAACCAAACTATGGGAGAAAACGTGCCAGGTTCCAAAATAAACACTCCAAAGGAACCAGTTGTGAAAATGAGTAATTGCATACATAAGAACTCAATATACTGTTTTATTTCCATTTCAATGAAAATAAAATTATAGGTTGATCACTGGCCTACAGCAATCCATTTTACAATCGAGTAGACAGAGTGTGTTCACATCAGCAGAATTTGATGGGCAAAGGGCTATTGTCAGTAGTGAAACGATGTATCATGCACTGCTTGCACGGTAGTCACTTTCAAAGTAAGCAGCTTTCTGTTGGACAGCGTGACAATTTCAGATGACCAATCTGAAATTGAGTGGGAAGCTCACCCTCATACAGAAGTCCAGATTGCACAGATTCCTATTGGAGTGACTGTATTTCACCCACAAAATTTTGGCAAACAGAGGCAAGTATGACCTTGCTATTAGAGACTCTTCACATAGGATATGTTTAATTCTTTTCCTTTTTTTAAATTGCTGTTACTCATTCAGACTAATGTCTTGGCCACTCTGTTGCTATTTTTCTGAGTCTCAAGCAGTGAGCTCAATGTTTTCCATTCCGTTGTGCTCTGATTAGCTGATTTTGAGCACATGGTTATGTCTTTTGTGAACGCACCTTGTTCATTTTTTACTGCATGTTCAGATGGGGCCAGATTGGACTTGCTAAAACAAAGGTAGCACACCAAGTTTGAATTGCTGTGCTAGTGGGGAAATTCTTTATGATTGAAAAATTCATTATGATTGATCAAATACCTTATGATTGAATTTACTTCTGATTTCTGGAGCAATATTTCTATTTTATTGCATTTCTTTTGCCTTTGTACTAATGTAGAGTGTTTTTTAGTGATCACACCAAGTACATTTATTCAGTGCAAATTAAAATGTTAAATTGACAGCCCAAATAAAGACCTATTCTTTAGAATCCTGAAGAATCTTCCAATCAGGTTTTTATTTGTGTGTTGTTTACCATTGTAGCGGAAGACCACTGATCTGAAATTAAGAGCTTTCCTTTTTTATTTTATTTTAATTTCTTTCTTTTCTTTTATCTGTTTATTTTTATTAAGGCCTGTTTGGAGATGAATGACTATGAGAAAGCACAAGATTACCTTACACTCGCTCAGGTGAACAAGCCATTCGACCCTGACATCAACACCTTGCTGAGAAAGCTTGCTCTGTAAGTTTTTCTTATCTGATAGTTTTGTCAAGTTTTCTTACGTGTTAATGTGAAAGCTAAACAAATCTACTGATCTTTTACAGCTGCTACAAGGACTATTTGGACAAAGAGAGAGTGATGTGCTCCAAGATGTTCTGGGGTTTTAAAGGAATGGAAAAGTAAAGCTTGCAGTGTTCCATGGTGGCGCTTTTACCATTTTTCAAACCCTCCAGATTGACCACAAGTGGGCAGTATAAACCCAACAAATTGTATTTTTGGTTTGAGTGGCCAACATTGCCTCAAATGTTGACATACTTTTAATTGCTTATCGTTTACTTTTATTTTGCATTATTTTGTGTTTGCCAACACAATATATAATTTTTTTTGCCACAGCTTTCAGCATTATGTTCTCTATGTTACTGTAAGATAAGCTTTATTATAGCAGACAGTCAAGATTTTGCAGTGTTGTGTTCAGTACTCTATATGGAGCATCAGGATGTCTCCCAAGCGTGTGGCTGGAGTTTCAGAAGTTATATAGACTTGTTAATTTGTTGAATTATTTCTCATGCACATTTTTTGTATGCCATGCAATGAACGTCTTGATTTTTTCTGTTAAATTTTGAAGTTGACATGAAAACAATAAGTTGTTATGCCTTGCTCAGATTTTTGAATTTTCTTTAGATTTATGTAGAAATTAATAATACTGTATAAGATTAAAAATACACATAAATTTAGTTTACTCTAACAAAAAAGTAAAAAATGTCAATATATACTGTATATATAAAGTTTACCCTTATATGGGTCTTGTCATCTTGTTGTGTTGTCTTGGTACATTTTACTGCCTAGTCTTTCCTCCCTGTCCTAACACAAAAATAAAAATACCAGTCTTCAACAGCCCCAAAAATGTAGGCTTAAATGACACTTAAAGCTCCCTTAAAAATGTAATTTCATTATCGCAAAATATTAAACCATGTTGTGTCTGCCAAAAATGTTTTCTCAGAACTATTTTCACTGATGTATGAAGTTAGTTCTTCTTAAGTTCACACGTGTGTCCAGCAGAGTAACCACAAGTGTAGCTCATCACATTTACTATGTAAAAATACTTACAAAAATAAAAAATGGCATTCCACATTTGCTCTAGCTTGCTTGCCATCCAGGTTTTTACTAAATGTAGCATTGTATATTGTAAATTACTATTGTAAATAAAAGCATCTGCTAAATAAATGTAAATGTAAACCACAAAATCACAATATGTTGGGGCCAGTTAACAAGTTAGAAACATTGCTTTCAATTTTTAAGGTTTGTGCTAAAACTTTCCATGTGGATTAACCGAGCTTACCTCCGTATGGAGTTGTAAGGATGTCCTCTTTCAACAGAGCCAGGCTTTTGACCACACTGACATACAATATTTAGGAAAACCCCCACAAAGATTTGTAAAATGATGTTCTGCTACTATTATATGTAACTTATGAATAGTCTTTTCTGTGGCTGGAAGAGCAGTGCAAACACAGTTAATCTTAAAACAAGCAACAGGTCTGTAAATCCTTGGACTACACATAAATTGCTCAGTTTGGTTTCTCCGTCCTTGGTAACATTAGTCCAGTGAAGTCCATCATTTCTTGTATTTGTTTCTTTTGAGTGTTGCTCTGCTGACATTTACCAGATGTGAAGATGTAATTATATGTGTACAAAGTGAAGTTTATTATTCTTGACCCAGACCTGTCCAGGTTCTTTGGGTTTTCTCCTGGACTAAGCTCTTGGTGATTGGCACTAAGTTAATTTCTCAAAACCATAGGTCTTTAAAACTGCTGTTTTTCCAAAGCGACATTTACAATATTTTCTAGATTTCTAGCATCCTTTCAATGTTTTGCCTTACAGGGAAAGTTCACCCAAAAATTCTGTCATTATTAACTATTACGTTGTTCCAAACATTAATTTTCAGAGACTTGGTTCTATCCATTGGATGGTAAAAGATGTGAATATAAGCTTGCAGTAATGTAAGAAAGGGGCAGGTTTACGCATACTAAATAACTGAAGAAGTCCAGTCATTAGAGTCTGTCATTTCACTGAAACGTTATGAAATTTTAATTGAAAATTACAATGTGGAAAAAGTTAAACATGCATGCCTGAATCATTCACAATAAGACTGATCATGTGGATTTAAAAAAAAAAATGATAGAGTGAATTTTTATTTCATACTGAAAGGCGAAGTGTGCTATTTTAGCACCTAATGGGAATGCAGGAAAAAATGCTTATTTTCAAACAGGTTTTTAAATGCACTCCTACCACCGCTTTTGCCCCATCCTCCATTGTGCAATAAAAAGGGCAGTCCTTCCCCAAACTTACAAGCAGAAGTTGATACTCAGATTCTTTCTCTTTGGCTACCAAGATCATAGTGTTAAATATCAGACAGTAAGAGTGTAATATTAAGATTGTGTGAGAGAGAATCAGTGGTATGTCTGGATGGTGCCCATGATTTTGCCAAGTGGAACATATTCCTGGAGCAGACTCCACTTGGTCCTGAAACAACATTCCTATCAACCAGTTAGAGCTTAAGGCTCAGGTTGGGGCTTGAACGACTTTCATATCAACCTACAGTGTAATTTCCCTCTCATTTTAAATTAATTAATGGTTAGGAATGTTGTAGCAGGACCAAGAAAAGACACTGACCAAGAACACATCCTACTTGCAAAATCACGGTCACCACGCAGCAACCGTGACTGTGATTTTGCCAAGTAGGATGTGTTCTTGGTCAGTGTCTTTTCTTGGTCCTGCTACAACTTCCTAACCATTAATTTTCAGGATCATAAACCTTATTGAGATAGAGTTAAGGTGATGATTGGGTTATTAATGAACAAGGGATGAGGATCTAGGAACATCCAGTCCTTCCTGGGTTACAGACACCTGCGTGCAAACACGAAGCAGATCCAGATCTCCAAAACGAGCTGATAGCAGTTGACACAAAGACCCCAGTTATCTCTTCCAGTCCATACATGTTCGGAGAGCTTGTATGTGAGTCTGTGTGTATGCAGTCTGATGAGGATCCGAAGGACGAGCTGCCCTCATAAGATGTTCTGATGGCCACCCATCACTGCAGATACTATCACAGAAAGAATTCCATTGACAAAGTCTGAATGTCACAGACCATCTTTTCAAGACAGGTTGATGCTGGAAGCAGGAACATATGCACAGTCTCCAAGAATAAGGTTCCATACATGTTTAGCATCATGGCAACTGATCTTTCACAGTCATTCAAGTGATGACGGCACTCAAACCCGGGTCCAACAGATCCTCAGATTAGCACTTGTGGAGCTCTTCCAGGCTAAGATGCACTTGAGCAGCTGTTGCATATAGTCCAATCGGGCAGTCGTGCAGACACGTCTACACTCTAAAAAATGCTGGGTTGTTTCAACCCAATGTTGGGTCAAATATGGACTAACCCAACTGTTGGGTTAAAAAGCTAATTTAAAAATGTAACCAAAATTTAACCCAACAGTTGGTTTAGTCCATATTTGACCCAACATTGGGTTGAAACAACCCAGCATTTTTTAGAGTATAGCCTCTGTCTGAAAGGCCACAGTGTTCAGTGAACAGTGGTCAAGTGTCAGTCAAGTCAGGGAGGAATATGTCCAGTATAGGATGGTGAAAATTGTATTAAAATCTGCTCTTAAATCATTTAACTGTATTTAGTACTTTTGTACTAGAACTGTTAATTGGTAAGTTACTTACTTATTGGTAAGTAAGTTGCTTGGTTCATTATTGCCAGTGTTGGAAGGTTACTTCTGCAAAAGGTTACAGATTACAAGTTACATTACTTCTATAAAGTAATAGGGTAACTGATTACATTTAATTACTTTTCTAAATTTCTAATGAATGTTTTCAACTGTTAATCATTTTCAAACAAACCTTACAGCAGTACTGTCAGACTTTCAAAATCCTATATTACTTGAATTAAGATTATAATAGTTTAATTTTAAAGCACAGCCACCACCACCAAAATTAGACTTGAGCACTTTAGTACTTTAGCTTTTTACTCTGAGATTGTTCTGATTTTTGGTTTTAAAATTTCCAGCACTGGAACGGATTTTTATACCAGTTACATTTATTTTGTAATTAAATTATGTAACGCCATTACATGTAACTACTCCCAAAAACTGATTATTGTTTTATATATGTCATATTATCAAATGTGAGTTTTTTTGAAAGGTAGGCTACATTAAGGTAGAAAGCTGATTTTCTGGCTGTAAAATGTACTGTACAAGCGCCATTCCGTAATCACTGAAACTAGACCTGCTCGGGACGGATTTTTCAATTTAAAGCACAGCCACCACCACCAAAATTAGACTTGAGCACTTTAGTACTTTAGCTTTTTACTCTGAGATTGTTCTGACTTTTGGTTTTAAAATTTCCAGCACTGGAACGGATTTTTATACCAGTTACATTTATTTTGTAATTAAATTATGTAATGCCATTACATGTAACTACTCCCAAAAACTGATTATTGTTTTATATATGCCATATTATCAAATGTGAGTTTTTTTGAAAGGTAGGCTACATTAAGGTAGAAAGCTGATTTTCTGGCTGTAAAATGTACTGTACAAGCGCCATTCCGTAATCACTGAAACTAGACCTGCGCGGGACGGATTTTTCAGAAATATATAGATATACAAAAATAAGATATATTTCCCGCATTTTAA